>NC_056750.1:407572814-407650314 GCF_019279795.1 Protopterus annectens | reverse complement strand
ACTTCATAATATCTGCCTAAGTACTTCATCCTTAAATTTTCAGGGTTTGTGTATTATTTTCCTCCCTCATGTTTGGCAGTGCTCTGTACAGACTCGGATACCTTGAGTGAAATTTTTCCTGCAAAAGCACAACTGAAATTTCTCCAATACCTAGTTGCACACAGGACAAGTAGTTTGCAGTGGGACGCACTGTCCACATAGTTGCAAACCAGATACTCCTGACAGTGATTAATATTCTCACTCCAGCTGTCTAATCAATAAAAATGTGTATGTTGCCATTGATATGAACTTTCCTACTGTTTCCGTTACCGGATTGATGGACATGGGCATCCTGAGGCAATGTAGAAATTGCCTCATATTTACTGACAACCAGTTAATTCTCAAACAAACGGATATGGTATGTGAGAGATGTATTTTCACTATGTCACTGGAGGCAAAGCTCTCGCATAAAAATACTCAAATATCAATAAGGTTGTCAGTAGTACACATGCAGCACCCATCAGGCACAATTCAAAGCAGATATAGACACCCATATATGCTAAGGCACTTACATGTAACCTTCCTAAACCACAAAGACCTCCTAGATGAAGTACACATAAATACCCTCAGCAGCCCCAAATGCACTTTTTCAAAACAACACCCACATCAACACATATAGCTTCTTCTCATGGAGCCTCTAAGCCCATAAGGCAAGCCACCACACAATCCAGCATTCTAGTCATTGGAGACTCCATCGTGAGACACACTGATGTCCCTCTCACCAGGCTGAGTAAGGAGAAAGTTACGGTCAGCTGCTTATCGGGGCTAGGATGCGCCACATTATGCATGCACTTAGGTCACTGGACCACAATTACGAATATGACTCCGTCATAGTCCATGTGGGAGTAAATGACCTGAGACATACGTACCTAGACTATCTGAAGAGAGACATCAGGGAGCTCTCAGAATGTGTGTCTCAGGCTGGTATGAGCCTAGCATTCAGCAGCATTTTACCTTCTCTAAGGATGATTTCACAATATGAACAAAAGATGACTCACTTTAATAATTGGCTTAGTTTCTGGTGCCATTCTAAGGGCTGCAGTGTTTGTCAGCACAGAAGGAGAGGGTCAACAGACCACACATCTTTGCCAGGGATGGTCTGCACCTGTCCCCTCTAGATTTTAGAATATTAGCTAAAACATTGTATTCCCCCATAGTGCCTTTTTTAAACAATACCAAACTGAAAGTACTTCCGACATAGCAAATCAAAACCAAGAAAACCTAAAGGTATTACTGCTCAATGCTAGGAGTCTAAACAAAAAAATTCCCTCCCAAGAAGCTCTCTTTACCCTAGAGAATTCTGATGTCTGTGCGATCACTGAGACATGGTTTAAAGCTGTGGAGAGCACACCAACAGTGCAAGGTTATAATGCCTTCCACACATTTAGGCCAGCTACTTCACAGGCATGGACTAAAGGTGGAAGTGTCACTATTTACAGCAAAAATAAATATACTTCAAGGCTGGTTGAACAGGATAGTTCACTTGAGCTGCTCCATGTTCAAATCACCATAGGTAAATCCGATACCATTTCCTTGTAAGCTGTAGGTCCCCCTTTATGACCCAGGAAACCCATACCGTGTGTCTAAATGTATTAGAAACACTAAATATCCAACCCAGTACCATATTCATGGGTGACTTTAATTACCCCACAATTAACTAGGAATCCCATATGACACCAAACGTACATGTACAGAGACTCCTGGATTTTGTAAACAAACTCTCTGGACCAGATAGTCAGTACACCAACCAGGGGTGCAACCATTCTGGATCTGGTCCTCACTAATATTGGAGACTGCTGCACACCCCCTACTGTCTGACCTTCCCTGGTAATGTCAGACCACAAAATGGTCTCCTTTGAAGTAAAAATAAAACCTGGACCCCCAGCTAAACCGGGAATATTCAGTGACTATTCTAAGGCTAACCTCCTACTGTTAAGTGAGAACCTGGCAAAATTTCAAACCCCCATAAACCCTGAGAACACTTCTGTCAATGCAGAACTGTTCACAGAAGCCCTGTACAAGCATGTTAATAGCTGCATAGAGGCAGCTGTACCCACCAGGAAGTAGTACAGCATTAACTAAAAAAACAAGCCACCCTGGTGGAATCACAGAATCAATCAGCTGTATAACGGGGAAAAAAATCATGGCAAAAATTAGGAGGTGCAGCACCCAGCAGGATAAAACCACTCTCATCAAACTATAAATAAACAACTCAGAGGACAAATAAAGTGTACCATAGCCAAATGTGAGGTAAGTTTGGCCTCCCAGGCCAAGGACAACCACAAAGTATTCTTTAGCTATGTCCGCAACTTCAAAGGTAATACACAATTGTGTGCAGAGCTCGTTGTAAATGGAGCCACCTGTCCTGAGTCGGAAGATATAGCAAACCTCCTACCCGATAAATTCAGCTCCAACTTTACTCCTCTCTCCCCCCAACCTTTCCTCAGGAAATATCATCAAATATAACTCCCCCTGCTATCACTAAGGGACAAGTCCTTAATGCTCTCTCTAAGACCAAGAGCACTGCACCAATGGGCCCTGACAATGTCCTGGGATGCCTTCTAAATAGCATGAAACATGACTTATCAGGGCCTCTGGAATTACTATTTAACTGTAGCATCCCAACATGCTTTGTGCATCATGAATGGAGAAAGGCAACAGTCACCCATCTGCACAAAGGTGGGCCATCTACATACCCTGGAAACTACAGACCCATAAGTCTCACTAGTCTTATATGTAAAGCCATGGAAAGAATTATCTTGGAGATGATCAATAGAGATATAGTAAACCTCCAGATCCTGGACCCAAGCCAGTTTGGTTTCGTCAAGGGCAGATCATGCCTACTTAACCTGGTTGACTTCTTTGAGAAGGTCACCAAAACAATGGATGAGGGCAGAATTGTTCACACTGTCTACTTTGACCTGGCCAAGGCATTTGACACAATACCACACTCAGGCATTGTTGGCAAACTCAAGAGGTTAGGTACAAACCTGTGTGCCACCTGGTGGATAGCCAGCTGGCTCACAGACAGGACCCAGGAAGTTAGAACTGGGGAGTCCACGTCTACAAACAGGCCAGTCACAAGTGGAGTCCCTCAGGGATCAGTCCTTGGGCCGCTCCTTTTTGGCATTTCCTTTTCAGAAGTCAAGGCCAATGCCAGTGGTCTCTGGCTGACTAAATTTGCCGATGATTGCAAATTAGGAGCTGTCATTGAATCTCACATTGACACAGACAAACAACTGGTGTCAGATGCATGGACTAAAACTAAATGGCAAGAAATGCATAATAGTATCCTTTGGGAAGTTATCCATCCCTGGTAACTTATCATATTGACAACACACCCCTTAGAGTTGCCCCAGTAGTCAGGGAGTTGGAGACACACATAGATAGTAATTTAGCCTTTGATTATCATATGTCTACAGTGGTGAGGAAATCATTCTATGTTGTGCAACTTATAAACAAAAGTACGGCATCTAAGTCCAAGGAAGTCACTGTTCCATTTATTCGGCATTCATCAGACCTATCATTGAGTACACTGCCCCCTTTGGTATGTACCTAACCAGGCATATTCAACAATTGGAACATCCACAGAGGTTTCTCACCAAAAGAATACAGGACATAAGTAATATGTCCTATGCAGACCACCTCAAGGCCCTATCCCTGTATTCTGTCTCCTACAGACTTTTGAGGGGAGAGCTATGCCTGGCATAGAGGGCATTGTCAGACCCCACTCTGATGGACCCCTGCATATCCACAAAACAAACAGTACTAAAATTACCCATTCTAAAGACATGAACTTTGCCTGTGATATAAATAGGACCTGCTGAAGAGATAGGTATGTATCCTAGAGACTACCCAGTCTATGGAACAGGCTCCCCATCCATGTGAAGCAGAGTTCCTCCCTGACCTAATTCAAGTGCAACTTGGACATTTGGATGGGAAACCGGAAATGTATCTGTGGTTTGGCACCTATGCCTCTAATGGACACAGGTAACCTGTAAATGTTTCATTTGCCAGGCCTATGCTTACACTTATCAAGGGTATCGGAAATTGTCTGAGATTTGAGATGCATGGCTACGCTTAAAAAGCCCCTTGTGGTCATTAGTCTAGTTAACACCTATGAACCTATAAGAGACAGCATCTACCTTTAACAAATAGATTGCCTGTGTTCTTGTTAAGTTCCCATAATGATGTGTTCTATTGCTTTGTAAATAAGGCTGGATAGGCTTATAAGTCTGTAGTTTCATGGGTCAGTAGTAGATCCCCCCCTTGTGGAGCAGAATGACTGCCACCATTCTCTAGTTTTCTGGCATGAGTACTGTGAAGGGGCTGAGGTTGAATAAGCTTAGCAGTGAGTCTACCAAACAGTGTCTGGTGCTTACAAGAAGACACCCTGACATGTTATCAGGACCAGTAAACCAAGTGTTTTTAGCTTTGGAGAGAGCATTTAGGATCTGACCAGAAGTGGTGGTAATATGCTAATGAGTTAGGCAAAGTTAGGGAGAGATAGGGGAGTAAAGTTAGAGCTGAAGCTGTCCACTAATATATTGGCTATGTCCTCTGGGATGATTAAGTTTTCTGTATTACCTCTGAGCATTGCTTGACATTACTTCTAAGATTTTGACATAGCTGAAGAATGCTGTTATGTTTAACAGAGGTAACAATTCTCCATTCATATGTTTGGAAGATTAAGTTTTGTTTCGGAGTTCTTTGTTAAGCTTTCTTTTTGAGTTCATCTCTAGATGATAAAATTATTAAATTTGCTTTTATGGGCTATGAGTTTCTTCCTCTTATTAGGTTCATAGGTTCATACTAGGCTATCTGCCCTAGGGCATTTATAAGCCTAGCCAGAGTGTGTGTGGCTTTCACCACCCCTTAGGATGAGAATACTATACCCATTAGTTTGCTGTGCCTCTGTCCAGCAGTGACACAGAGATGATTCCTGGGGTAAACCTACGATCTCCCATCCACTCGTCAAGATTTCTCTTGAACAGAGTCAATGAGGGGCTCTGCCTCACATGGACTGGGATTCTGTTCCATAGTGTAGGAAGTCTCTGGGTGATTAATCTGTCCCTCCAGCACGTCCTATTTATATCCGTGTTGAGGTTTAAGTCTCTTGCTCTCATGGCTCTGGTGGATTTGGATTTTTTGAGGTGGATCATGTCCATTAATTCCAGGTTGGACATGGCCTTGTATGTCAGGCACAGATCACCTCTGAGCAGACGGTATGCGACTGAATAGAGCTGGAGTTTCTTCAGTCGGGCATCGTATGACATATGTTTGAGCCCCTTTATCCTTTTGGTGAGGAACTTTTGGGGTCTTTCCAACTGCTGCAGGTGTCGGGTAAGGTACATTCCGAATGGGGCGTTGTACTCAATCATTGGTCTGATAAGTGAAGAGTATAGGGGTACAATGACCTCTCCTGATCTGGATGTGAATCCCTTCATGATCAGGTGGGCAATGTAGAAGGTCTTCCTAACCACTTTGGCAATGTGAGTGTCAAAAGAGAGGTTACTGTCAACTTGGGTCCCCAGGTCCCTGATAACTTCTTCCGTGTTTAATGGATTACCACCTATGTGGTAATTAGGGGTTACCTTGTTTTTCCCAAAGGGTATGACTATACATTTTTGGCATTTAGCTTAAGGCCATGGCTCTGGCACCAGTTATCCATTTCTATGAGACCTCTCTGGAGGATGTCTGTGTCTGATGGAGTGTCAATTATGGTGCCCAGTTTGCAGTCATCTGCAAATTTGGTCAGCCACAATCCCCTATGTTTGCCTGCACTTCAGAAAATAAATGCTGAACAAGAGGGGGCCCAGGACTGAGCCCTGTGGGACACTGCTCGTGACCGGCTTAGAGTCTGACATGGCGCCAGCAACTCTAACCCTGTGTGTTCTGTCCTTGAGCCAGTTTGCAACCCATCTTGTGACATATGGGTTTACATCTAAGCTGGTGAGCTTTTCTATGATGCCCGAGTGGGGTATTGTGTCGAACGCTTTTGCTAGGTCAAGGTAGGCTGTGTGAACTGCCTTACCCTCATCAATGGCCTTAGTGACTGTTTTGAAAAAGTCGACCAAGTTCAAGAGGCAGGATCTGCCCTTGACAAAGCCAAATTGGGTAGGATCCAGTGTCTGTAGGTCCCCAATGTCTTTATTTATGAGTTCCATTATGATCCTCTCCATAGCTTTGCAGACAAGGCTCGTCAAGCTTATGGGGCGGTAATTTCCAGGGTCCGTAGAAGCACCGCCTTTGTGGAGTGGGACCACTGTATAGTTTGTTTATACTAGGGTTCCACCGTAGAGATTTGTTCCTGTATTTGGCATTGTGTTTGTGACTTGTGGGGAAAGATGCCTTGATTCATACTTTGAAGTGGGTATGGAAGCTATCCACAAATATGGCACCATGTAAAATGGGGTCATTGAGTTAAGAAAGGCACTTAAATTTCATCAGATCATCAGTTAGCTAATTTAATTTTGCCTTAGATTAGTCTCTAAAGGCAGAAGGATTTTGTGGTAAGTCATGCTTTACACTCATAGTGAGTATCTCTGAGTTGTAGTCAGATTTGACCAATGATGTGGTAAGTGTAGGTGTTGAACATAGGGTAATGATGTTGATGAGAACCAAATACAATATTTTTGAACCTCTAGTTGAGACTTGAATCATTTGGTCTAGGGTTTGTTTTTTGAGGTGGTGTATGTTTGCCAACTAATCGGGAGATAGTTGAAGTTTCCCAATTGAATAATTTTAGGCTCAGTAGGAAGGAATGACAGTTCATTTGGATGTACCTTATGGGCAGAAGGTGGCATGGTGGAGGTGAGTCTATATTACATTGTCAACAGCTCACAATATCGACTCTGAATTGTTCGACACCAAAACGTCGAACTACAAAAATAGCAAACGGCCATATAACTGATTTCTTTCCAATGGAAAGAAATTGGTTGGGCAAACACCGACGGCACACATAAATATTTTTAAGTGGGGATCTTCGACTCCCACACCCCCCAACGTGGGGGGCTGTGCCCTCCACACCCCCTGTCTAACTGTTCTAACTCTGAGACCACACTACACTCAGGGAAAGGGCAGGTGTCCGAGAATGGCCAACCGATTTCTTTCCATTGGAAAGAGATTGGTTATTTGGCCGTTCACTATTTTTGTAGTTCGACATTTTGGTGTCGAACAGTTCAGAGTCAACATTGTGAGCTGTCGACAATATGATATAGACCCGAGGAGGTGTGGTAGTTGGCTGTGATGTGCTATAGAGTTCTGTTAACAGTGAAAAGGATATAAAGATGTTTAAGGTCATTGTACTGGCTCAAGAGTCTAGAGATGAGAGGCCTTCATAGGAATACAGACATACAGTATTTTTTCATGTTGGATCTGAAAGAGTGGTAAGCACTGATATCATGAACTGTGAGGAGCTATAACTGTTCTGAAACTGTGTTTCAAGAGTTAAGAATACTTGTAAGGAGTTCAACTTCTTGTTTATGCTTCTAGCATGGAGCAGTGTTACCTTTTTATAGTTTTGATTTTGATTAGTTATATAGATAATTTGAGGAGACTGATCTTCCTTAAAACAGGCAGTATGGATGAGGGAAAGGTCCTGGTCACTATAAGGATGCCATGAGGAGAGGGAGAGGTGCAGGCCATCCCTAATAAAGCAGACAGATTGTCAGTGATCTCCTCTGATGTATATCGAATCCACTTAGAATGACACCAGCAACTAATAATTGCAGTCAGTTATTTTTTTTTTGTTTGTATTGTGGCATCATTTTTGGAAATAGAATGATAATGTTCAATACTTGTTTCACACTAATTCCTGATGTATATTCTGAGAGCTGTATCATGTTTCTCTTCATATTGACCAAGGAGGTATGTCTCAAGTCATTCACTCCTATGCGTGCAATGACCATCTCATATGTGTACTTGAGGGCCGTAGTTACACTTTTGATACTATCTCCTGAGAGACACCATCACTGTGTCTTCTCAGCTTGGTGAGTGGGGCATCTGTGTGTCTGGCTATAGAGTCATCTATGACATAAGACATTAATAAATGTATGGTCTTAGCCTTGTTTCCTTAAAGGGTATGGCCTGTCAGTCGAGACACACCTTTTTTTTTTTTTTTGTGGCAGCTGCACTTTGTGGTAGTGTCTGTGTATGTTCTTTGCCTGTTAGTGTGATGCTCAATGTTTTGTATGCCAAAATCTTTGTCTAGGAGGCCTTTGTGCTTTAAGCAGAGACTTATTTTTAAGTACTTTGGTTTAAGAAGGCTTATTTGTTTTGTAGGACACTGTGTACTTGTGTGATGTGAATATCATGTCAGAGTGGGTGTATTGTACAGTCCTTGAGGAGAGGTTGGCTTCCTGGACTAGTTTACACTTGTACCTCTCACATATAGAATTGTCTGTAAGATGAACCAAACTGCTGTCAGTGAGCTTGAGGCAGTTATTGCATTGCCTGAATGGTACTGTTGCTGTCAGGCTGGCAACAGAGGTAAACTGGGACTTCATGATATTTAGTGCTTGGTGAAAAACGGGTTAATAATGAATAGTAATGAAGTGAATTTTGTAGGAAGGGTGTGCTTAGTAGAATTCTAGGATGAGTGAATTTTAAAAGTTTGGAAAAACATGTGAATCCTTCCATGGGTTGCATTGTGCACTAAGCAGGTAAAACAATAAGAAGAACGGTAACTTGAGCTTAGCAGTTTAAGGGGAAGAACTTCCCAGTTTGAACTATTAGAGTTCACTAATATAAGTAGGTGAGATGAGACTGGGGGAATTTCCAAAGATGATTTTTACTAGGGCAATCAGCTTGAGCAACACTAGTTGGCTGGGTGGGCACTCAGTATTCTGGATTTATGGAGTACAGTGGAAGGGTAAAAATATTTAAGTAGCTTACAGATGTAGTACTTTTGTGCTACTGACAATAGCAATTAAAAGAGGAGAGGGATAGAATTTGGTAGTCAGATTAATGTAAGGGGCAAGCAGCAACAAAGGCACTGGCTTTAAAGTCACACCAGAGTCAGGTTGGGAGGCTAGAGAAAATTAGCAAAACAGATATGTAACAATTCAGATGAAATTGGACAGACTTGCAGCTATAACCTTCCTCTCATAAAGGCTATGTACCACAACAACTGAGGCCTAGTACCTGGCTGAACAAACTATTTTAGTTATGGACAAAATATGTAATTAAGTAAAATGCTTTAAAAATAATTCTAGCAGCAGAAATGCTAGAACAAAACAACTGCAATATAGTTAGATTTTGTTTTACTTGCCTACTGTAGATGTACTCAGAAGTAAAAAAAAAATGTGTCCACAGCAGTGGAAACAAATCCCAAAACAGATCTGTAATAAGCCAGAAGAAATCAGGCATAGAAACTTGTAGCAATAACCTCCCTCTCATTAAGGCCATGTAGTGCACAGACTGAGGCCTAGATCCTGGCTGTACAAACTGCTCAAGTTAAAAACAAAATACTGCACATACAGTAGACTACATTAAAGGAAAACTCCACCTTCTCCTACAGTTTAACTCAACTGCTAGGTTGATTTTCTACCTACAATATGATTCCAGTACTGTGTAATTACCAGAAACCTGTTTGTACTTTATAAAACGTTTATTTCCTTGCCTTGGAATCAAAGGAAGGGAAAGACCACCCACTTTTTTTAAGCTCAACTTGCAGAGGAATTTGTCCATACCTGCATGGCATACCACAAACAACAGAAATTTGTAATCTAGTACTGCAGACAATCTTATATGGGTAATTAGTCCTGCTGATGGCAGGAGCTCAGGCTGCTATAAACAAGAGAGATAGGTGTGAAACTGTTTTCCATTGTCTTTATTGCAGAGAGGAAGAAAACACAGTGATTCACAGCTGCTTCCAAATGTAGCCATGCCTTTCATAACAAAACAGAGCAAGTAGATCAGTCAGTGGTTCAAAGGCAGTTGCCAAATCTGTTGACAAATGTACATAAGCAGCATCACTATATTGAAATGCTAAGTATTAAACTTTAAATGTTTATTGTTTTAAAATATTTTGTTTTAAAATGACTCGAATGTATCAACGATGTCTATGACTTTTAGAATAAGTTAGAAAATATTTTCTCTTGTAATTCTTGTAAGTATCAGCGCATTTACGAAAGTGCAGGGGTGGTGGCTGTCAGTTCATCATAGTTACTAGGCTAATGGCCCTAAGGCCCTTACAAGCCTAGGCAAATGCTATCCTTATTTCCACGATCAACACCCATTGCCCCTGTGCAAGAGGGATAGGTTCATAGGTTCATACTAGGCTATCTGCCCTAGGGCATTTATAAGCCTAGCCAGAGTGTGTTTGGCTTTCACCGCCCATTTTAAATTAATTTTGCTATGCCCGTTTTCGAGGTTAGTATACTGTGCCTCTGTCTAACAGTGACACAGAAGTGATACCCGGGGTAAACCTACGATCTCCCATCCACTCATCAAGATTCCTCTTGAAGAGAGTCAATGAGGGACTCTGCCTAACCTGGACTGGGATTTTATTCCAGAGTGAAGGGAGCCTCTGGGTTATGAATCTGTCCCTCCAGCATGTCCTATTTATTTCAGTGCTGAGGTTCAAGTCTCTCGAGCGTAGCTCGATGGGATTTGGATTTTCTGAGGTGCAGCATGTCCATTAATTCCGGGTTGGACATGGCTTTATACGTCAGGCACAGATCACCTCTGAGCAGGCGGTATGCCACTGAGTAGAGCTGGAGTTTCTTTAACTGGGCAGCATATGGCATCTGTTTGAGCCCTTTGATCCTCTTGGTGAGGTACTTTTGGGGTATTTCCAGTTGCTGCAGTTGTCTGGTAAGGTACATCCCAAAAGGGGCACTGTACTCCATTATGGGCCTGATGAGGGATGAGTAAAGAGGCACGATGACCTCCCCTGATCTAGATGTGAATCCCTTCATGATTAGGTGGGCTATGTAAAATGTTTTTCTAACCACTTTGGCCACGTGGTTGTCAAATGAGAGACTGGTATCAGCTTGGGTCCCCAGGTCCCTAATTACTTATTCTGTACTTAATGGATTACCACCTATGTGATAATTTGTGGGCACTTTGTTTTTGCCAAAGGGGATGACCATACACTTTTTGGCGTTTAGCTTGAGGCCATGGCTCTGGCACCAGTTGTCTGTTTCTATGAGGCCCTTTTGGAGGATGCTTGTGTCTGCTGGAGAGTTGATTATGGCGCCCAGTTTGCAGTCATCTGCAAACTTGGTCAGCCACAGTCCTTCCGTGTTGGCCTGTACCTCCGAGAAATATATACCGAACAAGAGAGGTCCCAGGACTGAGCCTTGTGGGACGCCACTTGTAACTGGTTTGGAGTTGCAGGTGGAACCCTTGGGGTGAATTTACGGCTACCCATCAGATCGTCCAGATTGCATTTGAAGAGGGCCAGTCAGGCCCACTGGTTGACATGAAGTGCAAGTCTGTTCGAAAGGTATGGTAACGTCTGGGAGACAAATATGTCCCTCCAGCAGATTCTATTAATATTACTTACCAGGTTAAGGTCTTTAGAGTGAGTAACCCATGTACCATTTGACTTGTGGATATGCAGTATTTCCAATAAAGCAGGGTCAGAGAATGCCTTGTATGCAAGACAGAGATCGTATCTGGGTAGTCTGAATGATACAGAATAATGTGACAGTGATTTCAGACGATCCACATAGGACAGATGCTGAAGACCTTGAATTTTCCTTGTGAGGAACCTTTATGGTCTCTCCAATTGCTGCATGTACTCTGAAAGGTACACACCAAAAGGGGCATTGTAGTCAATTATTGGCCCGATGAGGGAAGAGTACATAGAGGTTAGAACTTTTTTTTTCTGGAGGCAATGCCCTTACTTATGAGATAAGCAATATAGAAGGCCCTTCTTATCACTATGGGGACATGTTGATCAAAGGTAAGGTTGCTGTCAACCTGTGTGCCCAGGACTGTCACCACTGAGTGCATACTTTGGGTGTTGCTATTGATGTGGAGTTTAAGGCCATGAATTTGGCACCAGTCGTTTGTGTAAGACCCTCTTGTAGGATGTTGACATCGTTTGGAGATTCTATGACCGCCCCCAGTTTGCAGTTATCAGCAAACTTTGTCAGCCACAGACATTTAGTGTTTGCTTGTACTTCGGAGAAATAGAGTCCAAACAGTAGAGGTCCCAGGACAAATCCTAGTGAAACACCACTGGTTACAGTTGTGCTGTTGGAGGTAAATTCCCCTATTTTAACTATGTGTGTTATATTCATGAGCCAGTTAGTGACCCATCTAACAATATAAGGGTTGATACCTAGCTGGGTGTATTTGTCAATAATGCCCGAGTGGGGAATAGTGTCAAAAGCCTTGACCAAATGCAGGTAGACTGTGTGCACAGTTTTCCTCGCTTCCAGGGCTCTGGTGACTGTCTCGAAGAAGTCCACTAGGTTTAACAGGCATGATCTCCCTTTGACAAATCAAAACTATGTAGGGTCAAATGTTTTGAGATTACCTGTATCTTTGTTGATAAAGTCCATGATGATTGTCTCCATAGCCTTGCAGATAAGTCTAGTCAGGCTAATAGGCCCGTAGTTCCCAGGATCAATGGAAACACCACCGTTGTTGCAAGTGGATAACAGTGGCCATTTTCCATTCAGCTGGGATGAAGCCGGTGCTTATTCTATGATTGAAAAGAGTACCCAATGGTGTTGCTAATTCTTGTTGGAACCCATGTAGGATGCAGCCTGGGATGTTATCAGTTCCCATAGATGCTGTATTTTTGGCCTTAGGGCGTTTACAACCTGCTCTTCAGAAATACAAGGTAGGGAACAGGTGGTAGTGATGTCATGGGGTATGTGTGGCAGGGACAGGGGAGTGAAGTTTTCACAGAACCTGTCAGCTAATAGGGTAGCTAAGTCCACAGGCTCAGTATATGTGGTATCATTAACTACCAGTTTGGCACAGGTCTGGGTCCCTGCTTTTAGGTTATGGATGTAACTAACGAACACCTTATGGTTGGCCTTAGTTGAGGAAGCTAATTTGGATTTATAGTTCGGTTTGGAGGACTTCACAAGAAGTCTTATTTGCTTGTTTAAGCTGAGGAGGGAGTGTTTGCTTGTTTAAGCTGAGGAGGGAGTGTTTCTAGTTCAGGGCTTGCTTCCTCTTACTCTTAAGACTACAAAAAGATATTTTGAACAAAAGCCTGCAGTTTAGCTACTGTTTTGGTTGCAGCTGTATAATTCTTTAGTATACTGTAAAACAAGTTCTGAGATGCACACAAATGAGGGTCATTCAAGAAATAAAAGAAGCAGTTCTGTTACAGACAGTATATAAGATGACCATGACTGACACTAGTCCTATTTTTTATCAGTGGTATGGGAATACACCACTACTTCCTTATGTCTAGCATGACTCGTATAACGCAGACTTGAAATGGATTATGGGAAAGAGGCTTGAATAAAAATAAGATCACATTGACATGTCAAGCCCCATTGGCAGCCATTTTGCAGAAAACATATTAAAATTCTTTTGGAAGCGGTCACTTTTTTTTTTTTGAAGTGTTAACATAGCTCAGAAAACAGAGTGAAAATAGATTTTTTTTTTTAGTTCTAAGGTGGAGTTTTCATTTAAAAGCAATTGTAAAAGCAGAAATACTAGAACAAAACAAGTGCAGTGTAGTCTGATTTTTTAAAATTTTCCCGAAGCAGATATACTTGGGGAAAAACATTTTGTAATAGCATTGTGATTAAAAAAAATAAACAACTAAATTCTATCCTATCCCATTACATTCCACTGACAGTATTGTTTTAAACACTTTTATTAAATAATCACTTAAGGTACAGGCAAACATACGTTAACCGAAAAAACAAACCATATTAACATTTTTCCCCATTTACATACATTACACATCCCATATCTTTTTTCTTTCTTTGTAAATGTCATCAGTCAAACATTATATAAATTGCTGAACTCCTGCCTTCCCATAAATGTCACTCCTTACCTTGAAGATTATTCTGAATGTATTGCTCCTTCCCTTTTCTAAATATTCCACCACCAATTTGTTTATCTCTTTTACAGTATTCAGTATTACTATTTGGTTTAGATTTTGATTTTCTTTTTCTAGTAATTGCTTTGTGTGGCAGCTAATACAATCAAACATAGTAAATCCTTACTATATTTATGAAATTCAGATCCAGTGTCCCATTTCAGAAGAATTGTTTTGTTTGCTCCTCTAATATCTCTGACAAAGTACTGTGTATGGAGTTTTTTTTAATCTGCCAAATTATTACACTCCCAGAAAAAAACAAACATGTTTCCATTTGCTTCTATGTTTCCTTTCTCAGCTCAAGCATTTGATATTTACCTAATGAAAATTTATTTGAAGTCTTCTTGGGATATAAAAATACCTATGCAAACGCAAACTCTTCCAAGAAAAAGTCGCAAACTTTCTGAACTTTGTTGCATTTCCTGTACATTGCCTTTCCATTCTCTTTTTCCCAATCATTTCTAGCCTCCTCTGATTGATTCTTATAGTTAAAATAAAAGTAACAATTACAATCACAGCAGGGTTTAATCAGTAAGTGCTTTCATATCATCAGAGAGTCATTGTCAGTCTTACAAGTAAGAACAGTTCACACTTAAGTACAAATCCCATTAGAACTCATGATCCGTTACATGCTTAATGCCTTAATCTTCTTCGTTTTAAATAAGCTTTAAAATTTTCCTTGTCATTAAGCCTGGGGCTGGGGTGGGATATTCCTTCCAACAGTAATGAATATTTACAATTTAGTCCCAAGAGGTCAGAATCTGTTAATCTTTCAAAATTGGTTTTCTACAGATCTGGTGATTCCTTGTTGTCAAAAATATTCAAAAAGGATGCACAAAGTAGGGCTTATTTAAGCTGTGATGGTATGCATTCTAAAAAGTTTAAGGAAAATGTTGTGAAAAGTCCATTAGCGAGGGACAGCAGGTTAACTGATGATGAGTTCTTAAATGTGGCAAAATGTGCCTCTGTGTTAGATAAGTTTCAGAAAAGAGGTTATCCTACAGTCTTGTTGAATAAGATTTATGACAACATTAAAGCTAGAAGAAAATTGACTTTTAAGCCTTATAGATTTGAGGACGCATGCTTAGCTGGTGACCTTTTGAATTGTTGGGACCTACTTAGGCAGGTCCTAAAATGCTGAGACTGAATGGCCAAAAAAAAATCATACTCTCATATACTAAGTCTGAGATGGCCATTTCTCAGAATATTCATTTTTCTCTGGGGTAAGGCTATCGCAGAGTCGCAGAGTTAGCATGTATAAGTCAAGGGCTGTGGGGGGGGGGGGTTGTCTCCCTGCCAAAAAAAATAAGTTTAAGGGAGAAGAATGATGTTCGATATTCGCTCTTCTGCATTTTTTTTTTTCCTGCATATTGACACTTGGCATTATGAGTGCTGACATATCAGTAAGGAGCCTACTCAGTTACAAAGTCTGTGAATGAGTATACATTGGCTATGTTGTTGAATTTGTTGATGAATTTAATTTTAAAGCCCTGATGAAGAATAACTGGAAAAACTTGCGTAGATTTCCTGAAATAAAAAAAAAATCTTATGTGGATTTCCTAAAATAAGTAACAAAGTGAGTTAATATCAAATGTTTGTTAGAAAGAGGGATAGAAACTTGAAAGATATGTTTCAGGGAAGACTAAACAATTTATCCAGGACAACGGCTGTTAAGAATAACAAGATGTTCAAATACTGTGATTCTATTTACTGCAAATGTATTTAAACTGGAACAACATGGGTTAGTGTAAAAGGATATAAACTGAAATTTCTCTTGATTTAACTTTAAATCCAGGTTTGTAGTTTACTTAGCAAGGTGCATAAAATGTGATGCTTACTATATGAGTAGGAGAATCAGAAAATTACATTGTAGAATATATGAACATTTACAAGCAATTCAAATTAGAGGTAGTAGATATACTTTGCCTATACAGTTGACTGAGTGTAAAGAAAAAAGGATTTTATTTTTGCAAATTAATATTGTAAGCTAATAAAATTAGTTATAGAATGCTTTGTTCCCCAGGTGCTGGTTCCCCTCTTTTTAAAGTATTGTTAAACAAAACCTTCCAGATTTTTCACTTTTTTTTCCCTCCCAACTTCTAGACTTCCACAAGAATACAGTCTGTTCCTGGAGACTCCCGTTTGATTCTGCATCAGCATGTTTGTCTTATCTCTTATGTTGCCATTTAATTGTTGAGCTCATCTTCCTCTAACTTTGGCACTATTAAGTCTTCCATAAACATTTTCATTTCTGTCTTTTCTTGGTTTACACTTTTCTTCTGCTTTAAACAAAGTGTCATAACATTTTAAAAATATCGTTTATACCTCTATAGGATTTCTGATTTTCTTGTTAAAGGTTCCCCACATTTGGCAACACTTTCTACTTTCTGTTGCCTAAGCTGTTGTGTTAGAAGTTTATTATGATCTTGAGTTATCAAGAAGTACTTGTTAACAGCAACCTTTCTAAACTCATTCATATTATCCAAGTACTCCATTTCCCCCCTTAGCACTCTGCAGTTGCTCCGTTTCCTCTTCTGTGAGACTTCCTTTAATCTACAATACCATAACCTTTGTCAGCCCTGCTAAATAATTCATATTCCTTCCTTCCCATATTGCTTTCTGTTTTGCTTTTACCCTCTTTGTAAACCCCATTTTTATCCCACACCCTAGATATCCCTTTGGAAGAAATTTCTGTCTTCTGTAATAATTATTTAGTCATTTTCACTGTCAATTCCTTAAATTTTTCTCTCTCTAACAGTTAAGTAGGAAAGCACAAGTGTCTCATTTTGCTTCATTACCCTGCATCTTTATCTTAGCTTTTATTTGTGCATGAGCTAAAATAGATATGTGTCAAAGCTGTCAATTAAGTACACATGCTTTTATGAAATATAATTTCTGTCCTGTCTAGTCCAGTTATTGTACCCTGGGAAAAAATATGTAAATTCTGTCTTGAGTTCCTGTCATAGAATTTACATCTTCTGTACTGGATATTTTCAGAAATCCACCCTGTCTTGTAATGTTTTCACTTCTAGGTCCAATTGGTACACCCCTTATTGCAAATCAAGTTCCTGTCTCTACCAGTGCATAATTGTCAGAAGAAAAATTCAAGCGAGTCACATCTGCCTCAGGTGATGAAATTTCCTTTATTTGCAGCTAACCAGATTACAGCAGCATGTTGGCCAAGATTATCTCAATCTGATCAGCTTGTTTACTGACATCAACTTTTATACTTTCCTGTTACTAGCCAAAATATCTTTTGTTACATTTCTAACAATTGACAGTTGGCTATGAAAAACATCTAGGATCACAATTTACCTCAGAAAAGAATGCTTTACCTCAAAACCACAGTTAGTGTAGAACGTTTACCTCAAAACCACAGTGGTAGCTGGAATTTTCCAGAGCCTGCCTCAGTAAATTAACTCTTATTCAGAAGTATAGAAAACAGAAGTTATTCAAGTTCATAAGCAAACTACATCTATCATAGGTAAAGCCCATCTTTAATAAACATGGTTCAATGACCTTTTCTTACCAACACTTCAGCAAATAGCATATTCATTTTGCTAGATGGGAGAAAGAGACAAATAATAATAATGTGTTTTAAAACTTTTTCTCTTAACATTTCCCCCCTCAAAACACTTTTATTTGTCTTTTTATTTCAGCAATATATGGTAAAAACTAAGTTTTTCTTTGCATACATTACTTCATTTGCAAGACAAACTTTTAAACTTCAAAACATTTGCAAAAGTCACATTTCAATGTATTCACTTTCACCAGTCTGTTGCAACTGCTGGTACATCGTCTTCATAACAGCGGTATCAACCAGTCTTTGTAGAAGACCTCTGATACAGGGTATACAAAAGCAACCACATACCACCACGATAGCCACAGCGACTCCGGACACCAGGAAACTGCTGATGAGATGACTCCATTTTCCAAACCATGCTTGTAGAAAGTCTGTGAAGGGATTATTTACCCCAGAGTTCTCTGCCAATTCTTCAGATAACATCTCCAAACCTTTCAAAGCTCGAGTGATGCTCCCATCAGGGGCAGTATTATTCGGAAAATATGTACAACAGAAAGTCCCAAACATCCTGCAAACTCCTCCTTCTTTGGCCAGGAGCATATCCAACGCAATTCGATTCTGCCATGCCACCTGCGAAGTGGCCTCCAGTTGTTCAGCAATACCTTTCAATGTATCTTTGGTATAGTTCACAAAACGCTGCTGGTTATAGTAAATGTAGTTGATCCAGTCCACATTCTTATTGGGTTGAATCCAGACAAAGATGGATGCAAAACCAGCCGCTATTTGGTTTATTGCTTTGTATTCATCAGGCAGCCGCTGTTTGGTTTATTGCTTTGTATTCATCAGGCATGCCTCTTGGTACGCCAATGCTATCGATGTAGACACTGCTATCGAAGGATTGCTTCGGTGCCTCTCTTTTTCTCTTATTCAACCACCTCGGCTTTATTTCAGGTTCTCTTACGAAATTGCTTGCTGGAACTGGAAAAATGTAGAATGGCAGAATTAACTTTACGAGTGCACAAGTTCCTTTCCAGGGAATCGTAAGCCTTGATCTGAGTTTGTTGTCTCCACATAACCACCAAACGTCTGCTAAACTATGAGTTTGGTTCTCCAGAAATGGATTCTCATTGCCATACACAGTAACATTGCAATAGTTCTGTCCCATATTGCCATAATTCTTTCCTGTGCCATCTCTGGAAATGCACATATACGAACCTGGATAGGAAATCGCTGTAGGCGGTTTCTCAACTTTGCTTATGACTGGAAAACGCTCAGTTTCATTTTTGCATTTATCTTCGGTTTTGTTGAAGAATAACTTTAACAGACACATCAGATTACCTTCAGCTTGCATCAGTGGGACTGTCGCTAGTTGCTGTTTACCTTCAGCACAAGAAACACAGTTCTCACGATGTGCCTCTCGGGTACTATATCTAACCCAAGATAACCATTCATTATGGTGTATGAATCCCATCTCGAGTAACAACTGTTCTTCCTCTGTGAAGGCAAAATCTGCTTACTTGTAGCATTTTTAAGGCTTTGCACTTTAAGTTGGAGGGTCCCCAAAGGATCAGTTCCAATTGGAAGAGACACTCCGATTCCATAAACTCCTGAATCACTTTCTTGTGGTGACATGATGGTTATAGTAATCACTTCAGTACCTTGGAAATGCGCAATTTTTATTCTTTGTTGCCTGCTCTTATCTTTCTCCGGTATCACTGCATCACTTGTTTCCCATCCGTTCACATTTGTTGACCACCAAACATTTGACCAGGACGCACAGTCTCTATTGCACAAGTATTTATTTTGCAAGAGTCAGGAAATCATTACTGTTCCATTTAGCACAGTCCAAAATTCCTTCACAAAGTTTTACCTTGAACATAGTAGTAACACCTGTTTGCACTTGCAGCACCACCATTCCTTTTTCTCTCACAACTGTTCCTTCTCGTATGGACATATTTACTTTCGCCACCAAAATCATTATCACGTAGTAGTTCAAGTGCCAGTTGAACATGGCCATCCTTCCTTTGTAGTCAGACTTTGCGTTCAGGGGTCCGATGGAGTCTGACCAACATCACTGGTAGAAGGAAAAGTCTTAAGTTTTTTACAGTGGGTGATATGAATCCATGAAGTCCTCTCTGCGATCTTTACAGCCGTAGGTGTTGAGATAAGTACTCGATATGGGCCTTCCCACCTGGGGGATGACCAGTTCTTTCTCTTCACAATTCGGATCCACACCCAGTCCCCGGGTGCCATGCTTAACAAGGTTTCACTTCTGGAATCTGCAAAGGAGTCATTGGTTACAAGAGACTTGACATTTAGCAGCTTCTTCATATAATCCGCCAGATCCTCACCCCCCTCACGTTCCGCTGGCAACAATCCTTGCCACTGCGGGACGTAATATGGTCTCCTAAACAAAAGTTCAAATGGTGTAAGTCCTTTGTAGGAGGGTGAGATTCGCATGTATAGGAGTGCCAATGGAAGGCACACAGTCCAGGATCTATGCGTTTCTGCCATCAGTTTGCGGAGCTTATTCTTCAGGACACCATTGTGTCTCTCCACCAGTCCAGCTGACTGCAGATGGTAAGCACAATGGTACTTGAGATCAATCTGAAACACTTGACCCAACTTCTGCACAATCTGGTTTACAAAATGAGACCCATTATCACTATAAATGCATCTTCGAAGGCCAAATCGGGGAATTATTTCTGTTGTCAAAAGCTTTGCTACTGTGTGTGCATCAGGATGCTTTACTGGAAAAGCTTCTACCCACTTAGAAAAAGCATCAATTATAACTAGACTGAACCTTTTTCCCTCTGAAGATGTCAACTCAATAAAGTCCATACAGTGTGTGGAATGGATATGGAGGGGTGGGGAATGCCTGCTGAGATTTTTTTTAACTACCCCCTGAGCATGATACTTTGCACATAATAAACAAGATAAACAGAATTGCTTTGCATAAGTTGAAAATCCTTTACACCAAAACACCTTAGACACTATTTGAACCATTGTCTGTACTCCTACATGGGCAGGTCCATGGCTAACCAATGCAGCATACCTAAAAAGGTTTGAGGGTAATACCATTTTGCCATCTGATGCCCTATACAACCCATCCTGTTGAGTGATACCATATTTCACCCAATGACATTTTTCTTTCTGTGTTGTCAATGTTTGCATTACTTTTAGTGTCTCTAAGTCTAAGAGGTGTCCGGGCTCTAAATCATTGTCATGTAAAAGCAAATAATTTTCTTGAACTGCCTTTTTTGCAACCATATCAGCAGAAGCATTTCCCCTGGAGACAGGATCTTTTTTGTTAGTATGTGCGGAACATTTACATATCGCTATCTGAAGTGGTAGTTGCACTGCATCTAACAACTGTAAAATTAAATCTCTGTGATTTATTGGTTTGCCTGTCGCAGTAACCATTCCCCTATTCTTCCATTGTTGGGCGAAAACATGCACAGTGGAGAAAGCATACAGACTATCTGTATAAATTGTCACTTTTTTACCCTCCCCTAAGGTACAAGCTCAAGTCAAAGCCACTAACTCAGCTGCTTGGGCAGAATAAATATTTGACAATCCTTTTGCTTCTAAAACTTCAGTTTCTGTGGTGACAGCATACCCTACTAGTGTTCTTCCTACAATGTCCTTCTTTGCTGATCTGTCTACAAACAAAACAAGATCAGAATCTACCAACGGAATATCTGTTAAATCTGGTCGGGGAAGTACTTTGTCATGAATGCTCTCTAAACAAACGTGCGGAGTACCTTCTTCTGGAGTCGGCAAAAGTGTTGCCGGGTTAAGAGTAGTACATCTTTCTATGGTCATATGTGCTGTGTCAGCAGCACTGTCATACACGACAAATGTCGACTAGGAGATAAAAAGGTTATCTTATCTTGCAAAAGTATAGTAGCTACTGAATGTGGAACTCGCAATTTTAATGGGTGAAACAAAACTAATGATGCCGAGGCTTGCACTGCCATGGCAGCTGCCACTACAGCTTGAACACAATGCGGCAATGCCCTTGCAACAGGATCTAATTTGGAGGAATAAAAAGCTATCGGTCTCTGTTTATCCCCATGTACTTGTACCAGAACCGAAGTCATATATCCTCCCTTACAATCAACCATTTGTACAAACTGCTTAGAATAGTTCGGAAAACCCAAAACAGAGGATCCTGCTATCAATTGCTTAATTCTATTAAATGCTTGTATTGCCTTATCTGTCCACTGTATATTACTTTTTGCTGCCATGGGAGTGTCATAGATCAGTGCGGTCAATGGCCCTACTTCTTCAGCATAATTAGGAATCCAACTTCTACAAAAATAAGTCACACCTAAAAACTACATCATCTCCCGCTTAGTCGTAGGCATAGGTGCTTCAAGAATTGCTTGTTTTCTTTTATTTTCCAATTGTCTACCTTCCTGCGAGACTAAGTAACCCAAGTACTTTACTTGTGCTTTCCACAATTGTAACTTCTCTTTATTTACTATATGTCCTTGCTCAGCTAAAAAACTAAGAAGGGCTAGGGTATCCTTTTTACAACTTTCCTGCGTGGGTGAGGCCAATAAAATATCACCTACGTACAACAGGACCTGGCTTCCCTCTGGGGGAACAAACTGAGCTAAATTTGCAGCCATTTCTTGTGCGAATATTGTCGGACTCTCACAATAACCCTGTGGCAATCTGGTGTATGTGTATCTTTTACCTTGGAAAGTGAATGCAAACCAAAATCTACTCTCCTTGTGTAGTGGTATGGAGAAAAAGGCATTGCTTATATCTATGACAGAAAAATATCTGTGCTGAGGTAGTAAATCATTAAGTAATGTATAGGGGTCAGGGACCACCGGTGCTCTTGGGATCACAGCTGAATTAACTGCTTGTAAATCTTGAACCAACCTCCAGGACCCATCCGGTTTCTTTACAGGAAACAACGGAGTATTGCAGGGTGAATCTGGGCATTCAACAAGAATTCCTACCTGTTTTAGCTGTTCAGTAACTGGTTTAATTCCTTCCTCTGCTTGCTTACTTAGTGGATATTTGTGCTTACGAGGTCTAAAACCTGACTTTGCAGTTATACAAACTTCACCTGCTGTTTTCATTAATCCTACATCTCCTTTACCTTTTGACCATAAATCTACAGGCAAGGCACTTAATGCACTATCTTCCTCTTAAGTTAGGAGGATTTGTCATGCCATTTCTGTTTTGTCATCCCTGAGGTGCACACTTGGTCGTGCCCAAGTCACCCAATTTAATCTTTGTACCTGGATCTGTTGATCTTTCAACTGACTTTCAGACATTGTGTTCCAAATTGTTACCTTTTTCGCCAAATCTACCCAATGTGTCCCCACTGCTTTAGTAACTGAGATATGTGGGCTATAACTTGAGCGATATAAAGAACTCATTTTCTTAGTCAAAGTACAGGTTACTACTGTATTACCTTGCGTATCCCAAAACATATCATTCAAAATTATCCTTGCACACTTGTGCTTAAAGAATTCTTTTTCAAATTCTTTATCTGGACCAGGGGCCTTATAGAACATTGTACAATGTAAGTGCGCCACAACCTGCAGTGACCCGCTCCTAGATTTACTTAGAGCTAGATTGATCAACTCTGTATCAACCCTCCCCGGACCATCTGAAATCAAGTCTAGGCTATACCAGTAAAACAAGTCTTGTACTCCCTGTACTACTAAGCCATCCGCTAACCTTATTGCCTCAATACCTTTAGGTGTGGGAATTGCCGCTATTCCAAACACATGCATCAAATCTCTTCCTAGCAAATTAACTGGACAAACTTTTGATATAATTACCCTACACCTAACAGTTTGGTTTGTTTGCGGATCCGTGAACAGTAGAGGATGAGACAGTGGTTCCTTATAAATTTTCCCGCTTGCCGCTTTTACAAGGACAAACTCATCTGTTTCGCAGTTCGGAGGCAGAACTGCTGTACCTAAAAGTGTACGCGATGCACCTGAATCACATAAAAACTCCACTTTCTGTCCCTCAACCAAAAACTCTATCATGGGTTTCTGATCTAGATGCATAGCAATACCCAAATTTGCCAGGTTTATGACTTCACAGTCACAATCCCGCCCTTCCATTAGAGTGTTTCTGACATTCATCGTAGAGAGTGTCTGCCTCTTCACTATCCCCATAATGAAGATGGCGCCTTTCTTTACTATCATATAGTCATGCGGAGCCCTTCTTCGTAAGCTGTGGGGGATGTTGCCACTCTTCACAGTCGGCAGCGAAATGCCCACGTCTACCGTATTTAAAACATTCTCCACGTTTTAACCTTTCCCTATAGGCTGAATGTCCACCCGGTTCATTTAACGTGTCCCATTGCGGGCCCCCACTTTTTTTACGCCACCACGGCGCCCTTGCCCCCTTTGGTCCTGTACTAGGAATATCCCACCATCATCCCCTACTGCTAACACTTGTACTTTCTTTTTCTTTTTTAGATTAAAATGTTGCTCAGCATGTCGTGCATATTCAAACAAAGGTTGCAGTCTACATGTTCTGTGATCTACCATGTGCTTAGTAATAAAACTACTTATCGGACCCTTACAACCTTTAAGAAAAGCATTCTTTAATTGCTGTTCATATGGACTATCATTAGTCTGATCCTGCGGAATCATCATTCCACAATGGTTATTGAACACTTCTGTCAATCTTACAATATAATGATCTACAGATTCATCATCATTTTGAATGCACTGATTTATTACTGTCCAATCTGCTCTTGGACGCCACTTATCAGAAATTCTCTTTAACAGATCAGTGACTCGTGTAACACCCCAGAATTATGCTTTAGTGTAGTGCCGTCATCTGCCTTACATGTCCAAGTACCACAAACTAAGTGCCAATCTGGACCTAAGATTTGTCGCACTACTTGTTCTACTTCTAAACCATTTAGATGATAACTTAAATGCATACCAACTATGTCCTCAGAAACCTTTTGAAAATTAACCTTGGGATGAGGAATACCATCTGTAGCTCGTTTTATATCCTCTCTAGCCCAGGGACGATAAACTAAAATAGTTGGTTCTTGTCCAACATCTCCTGCTTGTGGGTTTGCAACTTGTATTAAGGGAAGAGCTTCTGAATGGTCAGAAAGTTTAATAGCCCAACGTCCTTGCCCTGCTGGTCCTGACCTTAACTGCATAGGTTGGTCTATGTGTTGCAAAGCAACCTTAGGTACTACGGGAACTTGTGGGTAAATTGGAGGGGTCACAGCATTTCCTTGAGCAGCATATAACCCACCCTGCTGTACAGATCCCACATAAACAGACTGATATTGAGGAGGTTCCCCCGGTATGGCAGCAGCAATTTCACCATACGGTGGGGCGGTTGCCTGCATTTGTACTGCACAAACTGTATGCTCATCCTCCTTATCTAAAAATAAAGCTACTTTTCCACTTGGCACCAGTGATCCCTTTTGATTTATTTTCTCTTTTTCCTGACACTGTTTTTCTTTTATAGCTCGTTTAGTTGCTTCTTCTAACCATTTTTGTGCTTGGGGAAATCCCAATTGTCTTTGCTTTTTAGTTCTAGTTCCTGCATCCTTTTCAAATCTCTAACCCATTTTGCACAGACATTCTTATTCAGTGTGCCATCAAAATCATATTTTCAACTTCCACTTTTTCAAAAATTTTACATTATTTTTGTTTAAACTTTTCATATACTTAGCATCAACATTTAAACAGGCATCACTCTCACACTTGCAGCAACTTGAACCCATGTTTTCCTAGATTTCTTATTTTAGGACTGTATATTTTAGGACTGCATCAAAATTATTTTTACGGGGCTTATTACAAAATGGGGCTATCTTAACGGGGATCCTAACAAAATAACAGGTAATCCTAACAAAATAACATGTAATCCTAACAAAATAATCTTAACAATTATTTCTACCCACCCTTAACTAAAAATAAAACCCTTAACTAAAAATAAAACCCCTGTCGACAAGGTTAAATTAAATTAAAAGAAAAAAGGTATTTTCATCCTACCTGAACCAGATGAGACTCCGTTTCCCCTTTTGGTTCGAAAACCGTCCCTCAGATAGGGATCAGAGAGCGGCCGGCCTCTTTCCAACAACAAATCAGTCAGAGGGCTTTCCGTCGAGGGAATCTTAGGATAATAAACCCTCACCTGCGCAGGTTTTTCGGTCTCTCTGTCGGTCTGATCCGTATCTTCGTAGAGGTTTCCGGTCTGAAGGACCAAAGTGTCAGAAGAAAAATTCAAGCGAGTCACATCTGCCTCAGATGATGAAAATTTCCTTTATTTGCAGCTAACCAGATTACAGCAGCATGTTGGCCAAGATGATCTCAATCTGATCAGCTTGTTTACTGACATCAACTTTTATACTTTCCTGTTACTAGCCAAAATAGCTTTTGTTACATTTCTAACAATTGACAGTTGGCTATGAAAAAGACCTAGGATCACAATTTACCTCCGAAAAGAATGCTTTACCTCAAAACCACAGCTAGTGTAGAATGTTTACCTCAAAACCACAGTTAGTGTAGAACGTTTACCTCAAAACCACAGTGGTAGCTGGAATTTTCCAGAGCCTGCCTCAGTAAATTAACTGTTATTCAGAAGTGTAGAAAACAGATGTTATTCAAGTTCATAAGCAAACTACATCTATCATAGGTAAAGCCCATCTGTAATAAACATGGTTCAATGACCTTTTCTTACCAACACTTCAGCAAATAGCATATTCATTTTGCTAGATGGGAGAAAGAGACAAATAATAATAATGTGTTTTAAAACTTTTTCTCTTAGCAATAATATTCCCCGGTGAAAGCTGATTATTTTTCCCCAAATTCTCTTAAGATCCATTAATAGCAATTTTGGGTGGCATATAAATACATGTCAGCATTGAAGATCCGTGATTTGATATGAAGGTAATCAACCACATTCTGCAGGTCTTTCAGGACAGTTGCCATCCCGTACAGTTGCCATCCTCACTGACAGAATGGATGTAGTTTGGCACATAAACAAGCACGGAGGAACTCATTTATACCCCTTGTGTTGAGAAGCGATGGGAATGGGTTGTGCCAATTTACCACTTTCTGTTAACCAGTCATGTTCCATGGGAAGACGGTCACAGGTTCAACCATCGTTTGCTTTTGCCATCTGAATGGATCCTCAGTTTGTGAGTGGTGCAGATCTTACATTGCTGGGAGAAGCCTTGATGTGACCTATTTGCTTCCCTGAAGAACACCAGAATCAGCAACTGCTATTACCTGCCTCCCCCTACCATGGAAGTATTTACCATCTGCATTTTTCCATTTCCTGGTATATCCATGTTCATTCAGAAAAGTCAAGCAGAAGTCATCCAGAGTCATTCTTATAACCTCATTTTGGGCTTGACAGTTGTAGTTCTCTCTTTTATGGCTTCACTTTCTGAGAAAAGCCTTATTGACTGAATCCCTTCAAAACCCTGCTAAGAAAAACAGTTGGGCTGTACAAAGGGCTTCATATTAGTTCTGACGACTTCTCAGGACTTCTCATAAATGCACATTTCTCAGCATTTTTAGTTGCTTTGGAAGACTGTCATGAAGAACAGATAGGTTAAATGTTCACAGCACCAAACCTATAGCCTCAGGAGGCCATCAAAGAGTTTGCCACAAAGTAATCTACAATCAGAGGCCCTCTTCCCTTTCCAACTATCGAAACTGTTCTTAAATTGAGAGAGTCTCTTGCTTATTGTAGCTGGAAGTAAATTCTACCATCTGACAGCCATGCAGTGAAAAGAATTTCCCAAAAGATAGTTTTACTTAGTTTAATATAAACAAGCAAGTTGCTGTTCCTGGTGTTTGAAAGACTTTCGCCCCTAGAAATTCCCACAATAGCCCCAAAAGCCTCATCATACATACACTTGTATATCATTATCAAGTGTCTTGTAATAAGTCTGTAATTTTAAAGTGTAAAGGGACAAAAGTTCTAATCTATTAGCTTAATTCTGCCTTCTCATTCCTTCGATTTGTCTGGTAAAAAATTTCTGAACCCTGTCCAGTCTTTGTTTGACAGCAACTATAGGTGTAGACAGCAGTCCTGTATTCAGTAATAGGGCATACTATAGTTTTATAAGTAGGTAATAAAGCTTTTATATCTTTACTTGTTATTGTTCTAAGAATGTTATAATTTTTATAGAAACCTTTTCTATTGTTGCCCAAAAAATGTGATCTGAAACTTATATTCTTATCAATATTAACACACAAATCTTTGATCAGCTCTTCTTCAAGATCTTACTTTTTTTAAGGTAGGGACAACAGAGGTTATTCACACCAAAATGTGTAACTTTTCTTTTATTAATATTAAATTCCATTGCATTCTCCATTGCCAATTTATCAAGTCTTTCCAAATTTGAGTACATTTGTTTTGCCATTTATGTTAGCATTAATGAAACCCAGCTTTGAGTCATCAACATTCTTACTCAACTAGGCATTATTTTCCATAGGGAAACAGGAAATAAGGATACCAAACACCACTGGTCCTAAGTGTGAACCCTGCGGGATGCTGCAACGAATCCCCTTTTTTCTTTAGGAACAAAGTTACCTAACTATACTTTACACACTGTACACGTCAATCAATTCAGAGTACTTCCTATCACAAAACCATTAATTTTATACTCTGATAATAAAGACAATATGCTGGTATGTTGCACAGAAGCAGAAGCCTTACTTAAATCCAAAAAAAGCAACATCAACAGGCAGTCCCTTAACTAAAGATTCCCTGAAATTTTGATAAAAAAGATAAAGGATTTGCCACACATGAACAACCATATACAAAACCATATTGATAAATGTCTAATGAACATCTCATGTAGTCATTAATATATTCAATTCTTTCTTGTCCCAAAATACATGTTAAGCTAATAGGCCTAAAATTCCCTACATTAGTTGAATTAGCACCCTTGGGAACTGGAACCGCAAAAGCATCTTTTCAAACACCTGGAACAAGTCAAATTTGCAGAGTTTTCTGGAACAAAAAGACATGGAAGTATATTCTCAACTATATGTGAAATATATTGGCCATTGATATAATCTGGGCTGGCAGTAAAATTATTTTTAATTACTTTACATGCGTTCTTAGTTTAAGGAAATGAAAAGTAGGGCAGACCTTATCCAACATGGGCGCATACTCTCCGTCAATCTTACCCACTGATCCAGAGTAAATTGTGTTTTTCAGAAAAACTAAGCCAATGCTTTATGTTTAATAACAGGGCATTCCTTAACAGGGATATTTATAGCAGACCGTTTTTTTAAATGGAACTTCAAATGTCTTAAAATGGCATTTTTATTGTCTAGTGTATAGCAAGCCAAACTTGATTCATTTTTATGCTTACGGGTCCTTATAACTTTTCTAAAGAAGTTTCTAGCTTTCTTAGCCTGGCCATTATTTTCTTTTGGGAGCCTTTTTAAACTTCCTTCAAGAATACTTGTGTCTGCTATGAGCTATATCAATTGCTGCCTTCCACCAAGTAATCAAATCACTATATGACTTGTTTGAGCTAGCTGTACAGAGTCATCTATCAATTGCTACATTAAATCATAGAATTTTTCCAAGCTGCTTCAATATCAACATGACCTAGTACTTGTTCCCAATCCCAAGCCTTTATTTTTAAATTAATATGCTCATAATTAGCCCTGTAAAATGCCCTGTTCCACATCTTACCCTAACCAAGGAAGTTTTAATAATTCCAGTGTAATTCCAACTCTCATTCAAGTGATCAGACCCACTTAATTCACAGTCAACAAAGCAACCAAAGTTCTTATTAATATTCTTAACCCAAACTAAATCAAGAATATTTCGATTAAGAGCAGGTTCAGTTACCAGTTGGTAGCAACCGTATTCTAAACTCAAATTCACCAAATTACATATGGTCCCTTTGACATTAGGTTGATACTTCCAGTGTGTATTAGGAGAGTTAAGATCCCCAGTACTGATATCCAAGCCATTAAGAAAATAAGATGTTAAGACCTCCAGAAAACCATTAATTTTTCCCTAGACTGATTTGGTGGTCTGTACAATAAACAAAATCTGACAATCTCACAATCTCTGTTTAAATTTACAGTAATAATTTTGAAAAAATCAGTTTTACAAGTAAGGGTGGACGTGACACCTCTCAGTAACATGCATAGATACCCCCTTCTTTTACTCCTAAAGTTGTTATATTTGTATGTTAGGTTCTGGATGTGGTTTCATATGGCCATATCTTAGGACTTGGGGCTGACCCACATTTTGAGTTCCTGTAAGAGATCATTCTGTCCTCATGGGTATTCTGTATCAGTGTATTTTTTTCTTCCATGAGGCTGTAGTGCTCTTTCCTTGTTTGGAAAGTGGAAAGATACTTTATTTTTTGAATGTGTCTTCAGAAATTGAGAGGGATTCCCTAGGATGATGCAATGGCCTGAGCCATAGCTAGATGTGATTCATTCTAGATACTTTGAGTTTTCTAGCAGATGTTTAGAAAGGCTACCAGCTTTCCCCTCAACTTACATATTCCACCAGATGGACACAGTTCTTGACCTTTGAAATGTCCACTTCATGTGCACTATGAGACATCAGATCTGTAAAGCCTTTCTTTGACGTCTTTTTTGACTCATTGGCACCTGCATTGTTGATTGTTGTCTGCCTAGGTCCATACTTTCTGTGGTAATTGAACAGGCCGGTTTGACTTAGCTATGCCTCCTGCTCTTTAGAGTGCTTCAAAGACCTTCGACAGTTAACTGTTAAATTGTGGCACTCTGTACTGCTATTAGGGAATGTAAATATGGACTAAATGCATTTTCTTGAACAAGTAAATAAAAAACTGCTTTACTTGTTCAGATTAATGCATTTGTTTCACATTTAACTTTTAGTCTGCTAAGGTCCAGGTGATCACCATATAGCTTACCAGCACATTTAATTTATATCTTATTAATATAATTGTATGCAGGCTTGAATAAATTAACCTAGACAAAAGTGATTCAGTGGTCAGGGTGCATGTATCTACCACATTGGTGCATAGTGGCCTTGTGGGTATCAGAATTAATTCAGTACAGGCTTGTCAAGCAGGTTTTGAAAAGTGTGCTACATCTTTGTTCACTGAAAAAGTATTTGAACTTCTTCATTGACTAGCTTGTCTTTTCTATCCTTCAAACTGATTGTTTCAGTGGGTTTTAAGTTCAGCTGTTGGAAGACACTCTTTGGTGGCTCTTTTCTCCACTCATTGGATGTTGGAGCAAATGGCTCTTGGCTGCAGAAAATAGTACTTAGCCTTTAACAGGGATCACATGCCTTTAAGACCATTTATGTCTCTGTTAAGCATTTTCAGAGCTGTCCCTCAATCAGTCCATCCAGTTTATTTACTTCCTGGGGACTTAATCCAGGGGAGCAGGGGAGGCAGATTTTTCATATGCAAGATGGAAAGTACCATCTCAGGTTTTACCTCAAAAAGTTGCTTGACTTGTGGAAGAAGGGTCTCCTATGCCTCCAGTAAGAAGGCTTTTCCAGTGGCTAAACAAACATTTTATCAGTGGATTGCTAACATTGTTGTTTTCTGACATGAGTAATCCATTTACCACGTGAGTAGTGCAAGCAAAGACTGTTCCACCTGGGGAGCTGCTACTTCCACTTGGGTCAAAGCCACATTGCTACTGGTGCATATTTTAATTAGATTCAAATGCTTGGATCTTCCTTCCAGAAGGCAACTGCGGTTAAGTACATCATACTGAAAGATGGGGCCATCTGAAACTTGTCTGTGTGGCCTATCTGGTATCTGCCACCTTGGGAGCTTGGGATTCTTACCTCCTGTTACCAGCTGCACAGGGCCTGACCTAATAAAAACATGAATGTGTGTTCTATCAGCTGATCTTCAAGAGGCTGTTTGCATTGGGTACTTCTGCGAGTACATTTATGTTCCATGGGAGTGGAGCTGAGGAATGTGATGTGTGGAGTGCCTCCCCTCCCAGGTTGGCACAGTTACATTTAACATACAGCAGTGGGGGGGGGGGTGCATACTGCTCAAGCATGGGAGCTATACTCGAAAAATTGTACTGAGAAAGGACTCTCGGGAAGGAAAGATGTTAGCTGCTAGCCACTGCAAGTGGTTCTCACCAAGGTCAACTGGTACAGTGAGTACTTGTTTCAGACTGCATCCTTTTTTGGTTTATGCTGTTTAGGAATGGTGTGATGATTAGCCCAGGCTCATGCACTGTCTGCCACTGCTAAGTGTGAAGAGCTGATGATGTTCAGAACAGAAGAAGGCTTCACATAACAATCGTTGTCAAGAGCAAGGTGCATTTCCCCTCTGTGCAAGAGGAACATGTAGTGACACAAATGTCTGCATTCCTCCAGGTGTATCCAAAAAATCAGATTGTCTCAGGCTAAGTGACTTTTTTTTGCTTTCCTCACTAGAGTGATAACAGGTTACTTTCAATAGGAGACCAGAGAAATGTACGGGATATATGCAAGACCGCATCAAGCTTTAATTTAATTTTGTTGTTCCTTTCTTTCTAGGATTGGTCTAGCCATTGCCCGACGCCTGGCACAAGAAGGTGCTCATGTGATAATAAGCAGCCGTAAACAAGAAAATGTGGATAAAGCACTTACAGAGTTGAAGTCTGAAGGACTAAATGTTTCAGGACGTGTTTGCCATGTGGGGAATGAAGATCATCAAGAAAAGCTAGTCAGCATGGTATGTATAGTGACATTAGGAGTGGAATTTTGAGAAAATTAACAGCATTATGAATAGGATGTCAAATTCTGGGCTTGGAGGGAGGGGGAGAGAGAGAGAGAGAGAGAGAAGCAGACCTGAAAATGGCAGGTGGTGTAAGTGTAAAACTGAAAACATAAGTACGTAGTTAGTGCTTGCAAGACAAGAATGGTAAGGAATAAAATGTTTCATAAATGAAGAAAACATTGCAGTTCAGGTGGAAAATCTGAACATGGGATCAGGACAGAAAACAGTTGGAGCAAATGTGAAGAAAAGGTGTACATACTTGAAGCCAAAAAAATAAGTGTGTTAAAAATGAAGGGAGAAACATGAGATAAAAGTCAGAAAATTATATTAGGAAGAGGCAGAGAGATAAATAGTATGGAAACTTGATGGGGAGGATGAGTTGAAAAGAAGGAATGTAAGTGGGGAAGTACATATGCAAAATGGTCAAACCTCCTGTGGAGGTCTGATATGAACTTCATGTAGGGCAGAGCAAGACCAAGGTAGGTCATAAATAAGACTGGCTAAAGAAAGATGATGTGGAATAACATTTGTATTTGAAAGATCTAGCCTGACTAGTAGAATACAGTAAACTCTCAGTTAACCGGCACCTGTGGGGATTTAACTGTAGTTTCCGGTTGCTTGAGAGTTACTATTAAAAATAGTCCTGAATAATACTGTACTCTATACTATTTGTTTGGTTTGACTTTTTCTCAGGTTGGGGAGAGAGGGAATGCATTCCTAACTTCCTTTTTAAAGCTCTAAAACCATAAGGTACGTTTTTGCGAGGGGAAAACAGAAAGTGCAACACATGAAAATTGTAATGTATTTATTCGATTTTTATTTATTTATTTATTTTTGCCGGCTGCTTGAGTTCTGGTTAACTGAGAGTTTACTGTAACTTAATGGTTTCAGGAAATATATATTATTATTTTTTTTTTAACTGCGGTTACATATACATATGGGATTTTATTTAAGATGTGTCAGAAGAGTGGCACCTCCCTGCAGATAACTGCTGTGCAACCGACCATGTGTAGCTAACTGTAAAAATGCAGAAAAAGCATGTCTGAGCAGCAAACGTGTATGTATGCTTTGAGATGTGAATTGGAGTGTTGCATACAAGTTTTTTTTTTTTTTTAATGCCTTTAAATGCATAGTCATGAACTTCTTGGGTTTTATTATTTTTGACTTTGATGTTAAGCAGTACTCTTTCATGAGTGAAAAACATGTGACCTGATTTTGAACACTGTAGCTGCAGGGCTAAGACCTTGCTGGTAAGTTCTGCTTGGCCATTAGAATTTTGCCAGACAGTTGAATTTAGCCCTGGGCCCTTCTTGATGCACCCATACGTAATGTTCTGTTTTTGAAATTGTCCTTTTCTTTCCATCTGCAAGAAAGTTGATGGCTTCAGGTTACAGTTTTTGTTAAAACGTTTACCCATTCATTTCCCTGTTACCTGCTTAATCTGTTTTATTAACAGAGAGATCCAGTGTGTTACGTGGCACTCAAGATACTCATTTTGGGCAAGAGTGAGAAACTGAACCTTGATAAGGTGCCATTTTGTTAAAGTAGACACACACACACACACACACACACACACACACACACACACACACACACACACACACACACACACACACACACACACACAGTCTTACATACTAAACACAAGGAACATTTGGAGAAAACCCATATGGGCAAAGAAAGTCTATGCAGATTCTGCTTAGTAGGTATCCCCCTAACATCTGTCTTCTTCTTTAGTATAGTGTTGAGTATCCTTACCAGTCACAGTGGAGATCAGGGTTTGATTCCCCAGTGGGGAGTAGTTGTACTTTTAAACTGTCTGAGAGTTGGCACGGAGGACTGAGGCTCTGAGATGCTAATGAGGTGTTTCCTGTGCTACAGGATTTGATTCCCTGAGCCTTCATTTGTCTACTGTGTGACCATGAGCAAGTAACTTAACTAGACAGTGCTTAGGGACAATTATGAATTTGAGCTAGACTCATTTATGGTATTCTGCATTGCAAACCTAGTAACTACCTGTGAACCTGTAATATTCGGGAGGAGAAAGAGCAAGGTTTAAGGGAAGGCAGGAAACGAGCAATTTATGTAATGGTGGAGTGAACAATAATTGTTAAAAAGAAAACATATATATACTGCATGAAAATAATGATGAAAATGTTACTGTGGTTGTTTTCTTTTCTGTTAAAGTACGTGTACCTATGTGATTTATTAAACATGTTTAAAAAAAACACACGAGACAGACAAAAAGAGAGCTGCTATGGGGTTGAAGATGAAAATACTGTCAGCATCTTCTATCAGCCGATATTACATAGACAACTTTTTGTCTATCCCATTATGTAAAGAGGACTATGCCTCATGTGAGTTATAGGTTTGACGTGACAGAAAAAAGTAAACTGTTGTATAAAAGTTGTTTTGATATGGCATGTAGACACTTGTAGTAGTGTGCGCTTTATACTCAAAATCTAGTGATTTGTACACCTCTAGTTTGAATTCTGGGTTATATGTGGAAAGAACATCTATGGAAAGGTAAAAATAACTTGTTTGGTTGAAGTAGTGGCTAGTGTGTGTTAACTTATTACAGGAGGGCAGATAAGGGTAATTTGTGTTACTTGAATTGGATGAGACTGTTCACCTGGAATATTAATGGGCTGATTAAGCGGGCTAAGAAAAATGGAATCACAAAACCACACTAACAAAAAAAGAATATCAAAAAACAACAGGCAGGTACCACTCAAAAAAAAAAAAAAAAAAAAAAAAAAAAAAAACTTTATTGTCTATACCGCCTTAGCTAAAACACAGCCTTCAAGGAGTACTAAAAAACGTATTTCTAAACACTCTTTAAATACACTCACCAATAAAACAATCAACAAATAAAAATGCACACATAATTCAATTAATGGCCTCCAGTTACAATTTGTATTAAGACCTGAGAGACATAAAGTGCCAGCTTTAAGAACAAAAATAACTTCCTTATACATTAACCTTTTCTTATACATATTTTCTGAATAAAAATGAACTGACACTCTTTCCAAAACTGTTGCTTTTACACCATTAGGGTCTGAACTATGAAATTGTGCAAAATGTTGTATAATAGGGCTATCAGTCCTCACCTTTTTAATATTTCTAATGTGTTCCTGTAATCTAATTTTAAACTTTTGTTTTACTTTCCCCAATGTAAGTTAAACCACATGGACATTGCAGGGCATAAATAACGCTGTCAGTATCACAATCTTATACATCTGAGGAGTGAAAAGAAATCCCATTTATATGAGAATGTCCTAACAATGTAACAACACACACAACAATGACCACAAGGGTACGTTACTTTAAGACTAAGGGAAAAAGAGGGAGTCACAGTAGGTAGATAAAAATAGATCTGAAGTAGGAGATTCATTTGTCAGCAACCTGTGGGTTATGGATCCAATATCGGATCCGAACCGGCATGGTTTATCCAGCTATGGATCCGAGCTCCTAGCTCCTCCCCTCACCCATAATGCCCTGCTCTCCCTACATGACCTCAGATCTAGTTTGCCGCGTTCATGGTGATAGCCTAGATTTCGAGCTCCAAAGCTAAGTGGTTTTTTTTTAGTACTTTAAAAGGGTTTTTATTACTTGAAAATACTTTAACTGTGTGAAAGTGTTAGGTTCCCCTTCTATATATTATATTTTTGAGTTAAGTTAACTTAATTTTGTGTACCCTCCCCTCTCTGGCGCGTAGCTAGTGTGAGTGTGTGTTTCTTTGGGGCCTTTAGTGTGTGTGCTAGTTACTTTTTTTTTTTTTTTTTTTAAGAAAAAATAAAATAATGTCTGAGGCCCCAAAGGCAATTTTCTCAAAATGCTCCGAGTGTGGCCATAAGCTATCCCCTGCTGATGGCCACACTCGGTGCATTCAATGTCTTGGGGTTGAACACCTCGCCTCTGGATGTTCAATCTGTGCAGGGTTCAACCCCAGGGCATTGAAGGAGCGGAGGTCGAAGCTGGTCTTGGCGGGACTCTTGCCCCCGGACTCGGCTTCGGCCTCCGCCCCGTTGGTAGTTACCGCTTCGGCGGTTGCTGCCTTACCTGCTCCCCCTCCTCCTCCCGGGATTCAAACTCCCTCTACGGGTTTGGAGGAGAAGGAAGCGAGGAAGAAGGACCGGAGAGAGAAGCACCATAAGCGGTGGGCCGAGACCTCCGTCTCGGCCCCGCCGGCTAAGCGGGCTTCTCCTCCGGCCTCTATGGCTGCTGGCTCTCCTCCTTCTCGGCTCCGGTCCCCATCCTTTTCACCGGGGCCTGAGGAGGAGGAGACCCGACCTCCTTCGAGGCTATCGAGGCAGTACTCAAGGCCCACCTTGGTAGCCTCATTGAGGTCTACCTATAGTCTCTCCGACGCTTATCTGGACCAGATGATGCAAAGGTTCATCCAAGCCCAGATGCAGATGGGAGTGTTCCTGCCTCCCTCCCCCTGGGGGGGAGCTCGACCCCATTTTTCAAGCCCATAGCTCCTTCTCCGACCCGCTACCCGGGCTCGGAGCGTTCGGAGCCGGGGGTGGGTCGGCGCCGACAGTACTAGGTACTTCGGATCCGACCCTGCCCTCGAGTGTTTCAGATCCGACCTCTCAGAGCCTTGCTCCGAGCTTTGGATCCGGGGGACTCGGTGTGCCTTTGGCGCCGTCCATGTCGGAGCGCACTGGTCCCTCGGATCCGAGTGGCTCGGCACCGGCTCCGATCCACTCCTCGGATCCGAGGGGGAGCCGACTGTCGGATCCTTTGGTCGAGGCTGGCTCCCCTTCGGCTTTTGATGTAGTGGAGAGGGCTCTGTCGAGGGCTTCCGGACCCCCGGCACTTGCTTCGGCTCCGTCCCGCACTCCATCTGCTCTGGGTCAGGCTTCCTTCACCCGGCCACTGGGACAGCCCGTTTCAATGCCCCAAGCAGTTCCTTTGGAACTAGACACTGCTTGTGAGGGCTCCTCGGACAGCCCCCCCGAGGAAGCACCTCGCAAGCACACGTGTAAAAGGAGGCACATAGACTCCCCCGAGTCTTTAACTGAAGACACGGACTTGGAGGAAGGGGAAGGCTCCCCAAGATCACCCCTAGAGGATGTCTCCTTTGGAGACATCATGGAAATGCTTCGTATAAGAGGTGGGTGGTCTGCCCAAAAGTCTTCCTCGGACGAGTCCGTGTTCTTGGAGGCATTCGAAGCGGGCCTGTCTATCTCTTGGGTGTCCCCTCCTGCCGACCCCCTGGTGGACCTTATTACCACCAGGGAGTGGAAGGAACCGGACACCGTGGAGCCAATCCCCAAAAGGCCAGACAGGATTCTCAGCCCCCCTGCTGACCGTGCCCACTGAAGTAAGGGACCTCCAGTAGATGCCATGTTGACGGCAGCAGCCACCAAGAGGGAACTCGCCCAGGAGAGTCCCTCAGTCCATCCTCCGAGCAAGGAGTCTCGGATGATGGACCGCTTGGGGAAGCGAATGTTTAGTTCAGCAACCTTCTCAGTGAGGGCGCTCAACTATCTGGCACATGTTATTAGGATGCAGCGCGATCTTATCAAAGAATATGCTGCATCCCCCCTGAGTCCATGTCGGAGGAGGACAAACTTTTGCACTACACCCGTATGGCCACTCTTCGGTCCGTGGCAAATACCTCTATGCGGTTGCTTTCCCATGCTACTGAGGGAACCGCTAGAGCTGCAGGAGTAGGCCTAGTCACGAGATGCCAGGCCTGGCTCCGCCATTGCGATTTCACGGAACCCTTCAAGGCGTCTTTCGCGAACGCCCCCTTTGATGGGTCTGCCCTTTTTGGCAAGACGGTTTGCGACACCTTGGTCCAGAGTGAGAAGGACGGGAAGACGCTGTCTGCTGTCGGAGTCCGCTTCTCTGTGCCCCAGAGGTCCTACTCTAGGAACCAAAAGGGCCAGAAGAAGATGTGGTTCCGGAAGTCGCAGCAATCCCAACCCGCTCCGGACAACCAGTCATTCCATGGCAGAGGAGGACAGGGAGGACGCCGCCCCAGAGGCAGAGGGGTTCCCAGGAATTTCGGGTCCAGAGAACCTTTCTCTGAACGGCCCGCGCAGCAACCCTGAGGGGTTGCCCGACTGCTCCACTCTGGAGGCAGTCGGGGGACGTTTTTCAGAGCACCTAGTGGCATGGGAGTTCATAACATCAGACCGCTGGGTCCTCCGCATTATATCCAGAGGATACAAAATCCCTTTTCGTCACGTCCCAAAGCTAAAATCCCTCCCCGACGTTCCACCCGATCAGTGGGAGGCCGCTTCAGCAGAAATTGGCCATCTGCTGAGGAAAAGAGCCATCCAGCCCGTCCCCCCAGACCAGATCGGATCAGGGTTCTACTCCAGGTTCTTTTTAGTGCCAAAAAAGACGGGGGACCTAAGACCAATTTTAGACCTGTCCCTATTAAACCTGGCAGTTCCTAAGGAGAAGTTCCGGATGGTCACTTTGCAGTCCATCCTCCCCCTTCTGGGAGAGAATCACTGGATGTGCTCTATAGACCTCAAGGATGCGTACTACCACATACTAATGGACAGACGATTCAGGAGGTTTCTTCGCTTCCGGCTGGGAGCCAGTCACTACCAGTTCAGGGTCCTTCCCTTTGGTCTCACCACAGCCCCCAGGGTGTTCACCAAAGTGTTAGCAGTGGTTGCGGCCCACCTGAGGCTTCAGGGGGTGCAAGTCTTTCTGTACCTGGACGACTGGCTTCTCACCGCCCCAACAAGGCATCTACTATCCTTGGCAAGAGACTCCTTTCTTCATCTAGCTCCCTGCCTAGGCATCACGATAAACATAGGAAAGTCCAACCTGGCCCCTACTCAGTTGATAGAATTCATAGGTGCCAGTTTAGACACGAGGAAGTTAAGAGCCTTTCTCACAACCGACAAAGTTCGGAATCTGCGACTCCAGGTGCGGGCCATCCTCCACTCCAGCTCAGTTCCGGCGGAATTGGTCCTGAGGGCACTAGGGTCCATGGCGGCAGCGATTTCTCTTCTTCCACTCGCCCGGTTGAACATGCGGGTTCTTCAGTGGACACTTCAAGTACAATAGTCATATCTTTCTCTCCCCCTGCATCATCCCATTGCAATCAGCAGGGCTTGCAAGCAGTCTCTCTCTTGTGGTGGCTCCATTCCCAGGATCTCCACGGAGGCCGCCCCTTTTGTGCATCTCCCCCTCTCGCCACAGTGACCACGGACGCCTCCCGCCTCGGGTGGGGGGGCATTTTGCGGGCCGGACGGTCCAAGGCACGTGGAACGACTCAGAGACCTCCCTGCATATCAGTGTTCTGGAGATGAGAGAGGTGCTCTTGGCGTTGCAAGCACTTCATGCCTTTCTTCCCCTGGGAACAATTGCGATTCAGTAAGACAACATGTTGGTGGTCTGGTACATCAACAAACAGGGGGGAACCAGGTCTTACCCTTTATGTCGAGAAGCCATGAGAGTGTGGGAATGGGCGATCTCCACCAACCGCTTTCTCATCGCAACGCATATTCCGGGTCGGTCCAACATCCTTGCGGACAAGCTCAGTCGCACCATTCTCTCCCTGTATGAGTGGTCTCTCAATGCTCAAGTAGCGAAATGTATCTTCGCACAGTGGGGAACTCCTTGTTGCGATCTCTTTGCTTCTCCCTTAAACACCAAGTGCGACAGTTTTTTCGCTCTAATCCCTCCTCCAGGGGATTCCCCGAGAGACGCTCTGGTGCATGCTTGGCCTCCCGGTCTTCTTTACGCATACCCCCCCTTTGCCTCTGATGCTCCAGGTTCTTCAGAAAGCCTCTCGGTTGGGGTGCAGAATGATCCTCATAGTCCAGTTCTGGCCTCGGCAGATCTGGTTCCCTTACCTAAGGTCTCACTCAGTGAATCCACCTTGGATTCTAGATCCCATTCCAGATCTGATATCACACCCATCGAACCTACCAACTCCGAACCTGGACAACCTGAAGCTGACTGCTTGGCTACTCCAGTTCCACTCCTAATCAGGACTCCCGGTATCTCGTCTCCCGTTAAGGCCATTCTGGTAGCGGCTCATAAACCCTCTACCAGAAAAATTTTCTGCAGTAAATGGAAGCGATTCTCCATTTGGGCGGAGCGGCAGGGTCTAGATCCCTTCACGGTTCCCCTTCCTTTGGTGCTAGACTTCCTTACCACTCTTTTTAATGATGGCGCCAGTAGTTCCACGGTCAAAGTTCAGCTAGCGGCCATTTCTCATTATCATGTTGGTCATGACTCTGGGCCTCTTATGTCTGCCAAATTATGTAAAATCTTCCTAAAAGGCACCTTTCTGCTTAGACCCCCTGTCAAGCAGGCGGTTCCACCATGGGATCTTTCCTTGGTTCTTCAGGCCTTGACCGCTCCCCCCTTCGAGCCTGCGGCCACAGTAGATCTAAAATTCTTATCTCTTAAGACTGCATTTTTAGTAGCCATTACTTCAGCCAAAAGAGTTTCGGAACTTCAAGCCCTATCCATGAAGCCGCCTTACTTGATCTTCCATCCGGACCGCGTATACCTCAGGATCAATCCCTCCTTTCTTCCTAAGGTAGCTTTGGAAGCAAACATTAATCAGTCCATCAACCTCCCTGTTTTCTTTCCTAAATATCAGAACAAAGGTGAGTACAAGCTGCATTCATTGGATGTTCACAGGCAGCTTCGTTTTTATCTTAACAGGACAGCTGGTCACAGGCAATCCGACCAATTGTTCATTTCCTTTGCCAAATTCAATCTGGGTAAACCAATTTCCAAAGTCTCTTTGTCATGCTGGATTTCCCAGTGTATTCTATTAGCTTACCAAGCTTCCAGGAGGTCCGCACCGGACGGAGTCCATGCTCATTCAACCCGGTCTGTTTCTACCTCAGCGGCCTTTAAGGCTAGGATTCCTCTGGATGACATTTGTTCAGCAGCCACTTGGGCTTTATCTCATACCTTTATTTCTCATTACAAGCTGGATATCACGTCTAGAGGTAGAGCATCCTTTGGCTCCGCGGTGCTCCGGAATATCCTTCCATGACGGCCGCCCAAGACTCAGGTAGCTGGGGACTCTGTCCCACAGGTTGCTAACAAATGAATCTCCTACTTCAGATTTAGAAGTTATGTACTTACCATAACGTTCCATCTGAGTAGGTGGATTAATTTGTCTGCAACCATCCCGCCCTCCTATCCCCCTGGCCTTGTCAGTTTCCTGCATAGAATGTGTTACCCTTTACTAGGGTATTTGATACAGGGCAAACTCGATCTGAGGTCATGTAGGGAGAGCAGGGCATTATGGGTGAGGGGAGGAGCTAGGAGCTCGGATCCATAGCTGGATAAACCATGCCGGTTCGGATCAGATATCGGATCCATAACCCACAGGTTGCAGACAAATGAATCTACCTACTCAGATGGAACGTTATGGTAAGTACATAACTTCTAATTATGAACTAGAATGTCTCTGATTTCTTCCTGTCCTATATGACACCCCAAGGAGAGGATAAAGTACACCACCTAAATCCTTAAACTTTAACAAACAATTCCAATAATATTTAACTAAATTTACTATTATAGAACTGAAAACACTTTAAGTAGTAACAAAATAGATTCTTCTTTTATCACTCTTCCCCCTGGTAGACAAAACACAGCCCTGCCTGTCCAACTCTCAACCATTCGTGTTGGAAATAGACCCAGCAATAGACCTATGGACAGCAGACTCCACCAGCTCATAATCATAACCCCCTAGAACAAAAAACAGAGCACATCCTGTTGAACTCAGTATAAAAATCCCTGTCATTATTACAAAGTCTCCTTAACCAAATACATTCACCATACGGGAGTGCAGCCAGCACATGGGGAGGATGGCAACTGCGCCCATCCAAAAACTGTCCCCATCCATAAATTTTCTGTGTACAGAAGTAAATAGCTCATTTTCAGAACATAAACGCAAACTAATATCTAAAAACACAATCTGTTTCTCCACTTGTAAGCCATGAAACAAAAATCCAAACCTGTTATTTTGTAACTAATCCAAAAATTCACAAATCTCATCAAACCCACCTTTACAAACAAAAACTAAATCATCAATAAAACGATAATATTTTACTACAAACTTAGTTAAATTTTATTCAGAAAATGTGTATAAGAAAAAGTTAATGTATAAGGAAGCCATTTTTATTCTTAAATTTGGCACTTTATGTCCCTCAGGTCTTAATACAGATTGTAATTGGAAGCTATTAATTTAATTGTGTGTATTTTTATTGGTTGATTGTTTGTTTTATTGGTGGATGTATTTAAAGTATGTTTAGAAAGAAGTTTTTTTAGTACTCATTGAAGGCTGTGTTTTGGCCAAAGCGCTAGAGACAATATATATATATATATATATATATATTTGTTTGAGTGGTTCCTGCCTGTTGTTTTAAGAAAAATGGAATGTCAGACTCATTTGAAACATTTGTATCAGTGGATTTCTGGCATTGCAGGAGGCATTAACTTGATGAAGCTGGGCATAAAGTACTGTTTTGCTTTTCACCCTGCTGCTGCCATCTGTCAACCCCCTCCAACCAGCTAGCACATTCATGCCCCCATTCCTGAAGTGAGACTCAACCGACAGGGACCGTTACTTATGCAACCATGAGGACTTTCTGATTTAAGCCCAGCAATGTAGTACTTGCCCAGTAACAAGTGTCAAGAGTTCAGCATGCACCTGGTTAGCAGGAGTGTTTCACTCACTTTTACAAGTAATGTACGACTGTCTTGCCACTATAGTAGCCAGTATTCCAGGTTGTTTTCTGACCTCCACTGGGGATTTGCTATGCATTCTGGGCATGTGCCTTTATACATTCTCCCCTGTGGAAAGCTTCCTATACGTGGGAGTTTGGCTGGGTATGCCAGTGCAGGACTCTGTAACTAAGACTTTTGAGAAATTAATAAAAGGGCGAGATCCAGTGTTAAGAAATGGAAAATGGTGAGATTAGAGTGAGAGAAAAGGAGTGAATGCAAGTACTTTTTTGATGACTCTTCCATTTTATGTGTTCCAGTATTTCCCTACAGATACTGCAGGTCAATTCAGTCATTTATAAATATAATGATCTGAGTTTGTTTGGGGTAATGCAAAACCTTGAGTGTCCCAGGAAAAGCTTTTGGAAAAAGACAGATGTATTGGGAGTTCTGGATTGGTACCTGTGCCATGAAGCTGTTCAAGTGAATATTTATTAATGATGAAGCCACATAAAGCTAAATAGAGACCTATAACTAATCTGTGGGTAATTATAAAGAATAGTTTGAGAGTTTTTTGCTAGAGTTCTTAATGCTTGTTTCAACACACAAGAGAATCTTAAAACAGTTGTTAAATGACAAGGACTTAAAATAATAAATGAATATGCTTTTCCCTATTGGATATAATAATAGTAATGATAATATAATAGTAATGGTGTATCAGCAGAAGAGCAAAAGATCAAACTAATATAATGAAAGCAGCTGAAATGCGGTAATGTGTGTGTGGCACCTGAAACTTAAATTAGGCAGAAATTTAGTCTAGGTAGTTTCTTGAGTTGGGAGTTTAAATGCCCTCAGCTTGGGTAAATTGATGGGGGAGCACAATCTATACTAATTATGCCATTCATGGAGGCTAAGGGACACCTGCTGATGACAAAGGAGTTAATAAGTAAGTCATTTAAAGCTTTGAGAAACTAAGATGTAAGGGAGCAAATTAAATGGAGCAGCATTGGGTCAGTGACATAGAAGAGGGAGTATGCTAAAAACTGGGGCTACTTTTTTCAGATGCCAAAATGAGGCTCTAAATCCATTAAATTTAGAAAGTTTGCCTGGAAGCCATTGCACAGATTTTAATCCAGTAAAAATGTGAAGGATGCTTCCTCACATAGATCCACTATGGTAGACTTGTAATACAAGGATAAGGAAGACAGGAGTATATGTTTTAGTCCATCTAGAGGCTCAGTATTTGTAAACTGGAGTTACAAGGGTTATTGAAAATAGTTGCAGGCTAAGGTCATGATACCTACAAAGTCGAAAATGCAGCTAGGTTATGCTATGTGAGTTAAAACTGACAAATATTATGACCAAGCATTGATTTAATAATGATAGATTCTAAAAAGTGATAAAGTGGGCAACTGACCACTGCTGAACTAACCGCTATAGAAGATTAGGTTTACATGGAAAGTGGTATTGTGAGGAATATTTTTGGCATAAGGTTGTGTTTAGATGGTTGATGTGGTATACTGATAAGGAGGTACTGCAATGCATTTTGGGGAAAAAGCTAACCTTAGCTCAGTAGTTTTCAACATATTTACACTTGGGGACCGGTGAAAATGGGAGAATTATTTTGGGGACCTCTAAGGCAGAAATGAAAAACATTATTTCTAAGGAACCAATGAAAACAATTACTGTTTGAGTGTTGTATGCCAACATAGTAATCTTACCAAATGAGAAAGATATAGATACATAGTATGACCATAAGAGTATACAAAGTGACAAATGCTGATAAATCATTGCCAGGATATGAAGTCTGAAACATCAGTCCTTTTTATGAGGAACAGACCAAAAATAGGGGGCAAAGATCTGGACAGTTGAGAGATATGCTACCTACCTGTTACACACACCTACCCATAGCTCTCAACCTAAAAGGGACAAATTCCAACAGAATCAGGGACAGATCAAGAAATAATCAGGAACAATTTTCATATGTTTGTATTATTAACTTGAGACATTGACATAATAACAGAACATGAGTGAATATTTATTTTTCTAAAGTAAAAGAAGTCTGTAACTAATTATTGTTATGTATTAAGTGTAATTCATCACCTTTTTCTCCAAAAGTCAACACTTTTAGGTGGTATTAAGACGGACAGAGCTAAAATTTCAGTAAAAATCAGGGACAGTTGAGAGGTATGCACCTACATACATCCCTCCCACGCGCACACAATTCCCTACACACACACAGATCCCTACTTTCCTATTTCTTACACACACACACACACACACACACACACACACACACACACACACACACACACACACACACACACACACACCCCTACTTTACACACACACCTACCTACCTCTTTCTTACATACACGCCTATGTATCTACCACTTAAAACCACACTCACACCTACCTCTCACTTGTCCGTTTGTGGTCTTCTGGCATTCAGATTTTGCACGCGGAAGACAAAGACATAAGCAGCCAGTCGCACAGATGAGACAGGTGTTGTGCGACCGGACGCTAAGGGCGTTCTTCTTAAAGAAAAATGCCCTTAAAAGCAAACCCTTTTTGTAATTAAACAGTAAGTCTCCCGTTTCACAAACCTGCAGGAAACTTCTGCAGGACCAGAGCCGTTCCAAGGACTTGCAGTTGAAAAACAGTGCCTTAGCGTACTCAGTATTTTCTGATGTTAAGTGACTAGAAATGCAGTTTGGTAACTTTGCATAGGACTTAATAAGAGTAGGGTTAACTAACTGTACTGAATAGTATGAATTGAAGAAATAGTAGGTGAAATTTTTGCTTTTAAATGTATTCAGAGCACTTTGGTTTCTTATTTAATGGAAGATGGTTTGTTTGATGCCAACTGACAACAGGTCTGAATAGACAAAAATCATGAGACAAAGTTGTGTATTTTTTTAATATGTATTTCACATTTTTGTGATGTCTTTGGTTTGCAAATATGTTTCTGTCATTTTTAGAAGGGTATATACAGTAAAGATTTACTCATGCTAATTTCATGAGTATAACTGAGGATTGCCATTTGAGTTGTGGTTGATATCATTGTGCTGAATAGAATCATACAAGAGCTCTAGCAATGGTGCCTCAGTCACTCTTATCAGAGATTGTTTGGAATTAATGTAAGGTCTAACTGCTTGTGTATATGTATATACTACTGTTGTTGAGATAAATGAAAGTTTATTAGGAAAAAACACAAACTTAATTTTCCCTGCAGCCTTTAGTTCTCATGTTGGGGTGTAACAAGTCAGAGACTAATGCATAACATAACTCAGGAGGTTGTTGTTTCTTTTGCCTTTTGTATGCTGCAGTATCTCCAAAGGTGTAATTTCTTTTACAACAGGAACAGTTGCTGGTCAAACCTTAGTATAGAGATCCACTGGCATTGATGCTTGAATTGCCTTCCCTGATTTGATGGACTCTGTCTTTAGAAAACTGGAGATGTTCAACAAACACACTGTTTTACTGACATATGGGTAGTAATTCCCTGCTACTCTTCTCTGGCAGACTACTAAAGCTCAGATTTCCTCCCACTGCCTGTCTGTGAGTGTGATGGACCAATCACCCTGCAGTAAAGATAGGACCCTTTCCATTTTCTAGCGCCATAGTAAGAGAAGGATTTCATGGAAGACTGCTCCTAACTCTGGACCTCTTTAGCTGCTGAGCTAAGATAATAAAACCTTTTTTATTTCCTTCCTCTGATTTTTCTATTAGTGCTTGAACAGTGTAGTCTACTGCTTTGACTGTTTTTTTCCTGATTTAGAAATGTTGTTTATGCTTGTTTTTTACGTTGAGTAGCACATTAAGGCTTATACTGTTTTTTAAACATGAAACATCTGTATTAAATTATCACTTATGATGTAGGCAATCATATATTTATATAAATGAAAACAAACCATATTGACATATTTTTAGTTGCAAACATTATATACCTTTCTGTATTGAATGTTTCAGCAAATTACTGTATCATGATATACTATGTAGAGCTTTTCTCCCTGGGCCTCCACTGAAAACGGGCAATTCGGACTTTCCCGGTAAACAAATGTAAAATAAATAAATAACATTCTACATCACTTATAATCTTTCCAGACATTGTTAGTCAAACATTACATAGCTCATTCAAATCCCTCCGACTTTTAAACCTCATTCCTCCTCCAAAACATCATTCTGCATGTATTGTTCTAATTTTTTTCTATGTACTTTGCTCCTACCCTTTTCTGAATATCTCATTTCCAGTTGTTCTATCTCTCTTAATATATTCAGTACTTCTAGTACAGTTGGTTTAGACATTGAATTCCATTTTCTAGTAATTGCTTTTTTGGCAGCCACCATAATTAGACTTGGCAAGGCCTTACTATGTATAGGCAATTCTGATTCTGTATCGTACCTCAAAACATAATTTCCTTAGTTATATAATTTTGCTCACTCAGTATTTCTGATAGAGAAGTCTGCAGGGAACTTTCAAAGCTCACCAACCCATCACACTCTCAAAAAACATGCTCCCAACTACCTCCCTCCTCCCCGTCACAGCCTTAACATTTGCCATCCAACCGAGAAAAAACTCTTTGGAGTCTACTTGAGGTATAAAAAAAACAATGCAGACACTTCCAAGCAAAGATCCCAAATCCCCTAGAATCTGCCGCACACCCAGGAGACACACACCTATCTCCCCATTGCTTCCCAGCAAATCTCCTGTCCAATCTCTTCGCCAAGTTCCTTCAAACCTCCTCTGATTCCCATAGCCATCATGCAGTATTCTGTATGCTCTGCTAATCATCCCCTCTTCAACAGCAACCTCTGCTCTAGAGTTCCACCAAAAATCCACCTGTGTTGGTTCCCCATTTCGGATCCCCCTATTTCTTTCTCTTTGCCTATAACCCTGACCATCTCCTGCCTACAGTCCAAATAAATTCTTGGCCTTCTCCCATTCCACCACCCCTACCTCTCTAATTATCTGCTCCCCCCACACACACCTTGGTTCTTGTGCCAGTCCCACCAAAAAACTCCAGCCCCCTCCTGCCTACTATTTGTAACCCTAATTGCAGTCATCCCTATTGGCAGAATCTCCTTTCCCCATTCCCGTGTTTGCTTAGTTTTTAGAATATTTCCTGCCACCCAAGGAATATAACATTCTGCATGGTTATTGTTATTCTCCTTAAGGATCTGTATCCAAAATCCCAGTCTCTCCCTACTTCTCGAGCTTCTCCCCTGTCTCATCATCATCCCCTTCCATTTTGAATAGTAGACCTGTGCTTGTGCTATGTATGGGAGCCTTAACTGCTTAGCTCTGAAATACTCCTTCACATTGGCTAATCCCAAACCACCTTGTTCAGTTGGAAGGTTATCCCACTTGACTCTTGCCGTCTCCGTCTCCCTTCAGCTCTTTATTAATTGCCATCTACAACTTCTCCTCTGGTTGATACAAATATGGATGACCTGTGTATAAAAGTAACGGGACTAAAACATTTTAACTGCTTGTATCTTGCTGTTGATAGCCATATAACAGAGCTTCCAATTTCTCAATTTTTCTATTATCTTTTGTTTAGTCTCTTCCCACATATCCTTAGCTGCTACAACAGAATCCTTTTTAATCCATACTCTTAAGTTCTTCATTTTAATCATGTATCTATAAATATATGTATTACTGAAACCAATTCATGTGTGGGTACATAATTTACAGCTATTGCCTTTGTTTTATCTTCATTAAGTTTGTATCCCAAAAAGACATGAAACTGTCTGAAAATGTCCACAACACTGAAATGTCCTTTTCAGATATAAAATAATATCCATTTTTTTTCTTTGTCAATCGTTCTAAATATAACGCAAATAACAAAGGTTAAAGAGGACACCGTTGCCTGGTTCCTCTGCTCAAACAGAAATTGTCATAGAGGAACCCACCCACTTTATTGCCTCTGATCCCTCATATATAGGTTCATAGATAGGTACTAGGTTATCGGCCCTAGGGCTTATACAGGCCCAGCCAAAAAGGTACCCTGGCTTTTGCCACCTAAGAAAATTATTTTCCTGCTCCACTGTTGAGCAGAGCCACAGAAGTGATCCCCGGGGTGAATTTCCTATTTCCCATCCAATCATCAAGATTTTTCTTGAAGAGTGCTAATGAGGAGCTTTGTTTGATATAGATAGGTAGTTTATTCCAGAGTATGGGAAGTCTCTGGGACAGGAATCTATCTCTCCAGCATGTTCTGTTTATTGTGGTGACAAGGTTTAGGTCCCTAGAGCGTGTAGCTCTGAGGGATTGGGATTTCTTTAACTGGAGCATGTCCAACAGCTCTGGGTTTGACATAGCTTTGTATGTTAGGCAGAGATCACCTCTGAGTAGGCGATATACGACAGAGTAAAGCTGGAGATTTTTTAGATGGTTGCATAGGGCATCTGTTTGAGGCCGGTAATCCTCTTTGTGAGGTATTTCTGCAGCCTTTCCAGTTGTTGTAGATGTCTTGTGAGGTACATACCAAAAGGAGCGTTTTACTCTATAATGGGTCTAATGAGTGATGAGTAGAAGGGAACAATGACCTCTTTTTTTCTGGATGAGAAACCTTTTGTGATGAGGTGTGCCACGTAGATGGATTTCCTGACTACTGTGGCGATGTGATTATCAAAGGAGAGACTACTGTCCACCTGTGTCCCAAGGTCTCTTATCACACTTTCGGTGTTAAGTATACTACCGCCTATGTTGTAGTTAATGGGTACAGAGTTTTTACCAAAGGGGATGACAATACACTTTTTGGCAATTGAGCTTGAGGCCATGGCTTTGACACCAGGCATCTGTCTCAGTGAGGCCTTTTTGTAGGATGTCCACATCGTTAGGAGTTTTGATTATGGCTCCTATTTTGCAGTCATCTGCGAACTTCATTAGCCAAAGACCTTCTGTGTTAGCCTGTACTTCAGAGAAGTAGATGCCAAACAGGAGAGGACCCAGGACTGAACCCTGTGGTACTCCACTTGTCACTGGTCTGAAGTCGGATTTGGAGTCTGCTTCTTTCACGGTGTGGGTTCTGTCAGTGAGCCAGTTGGCAACCCATCTTGAGACCTAGGGATTTATACCTAGTTTAGTGAGTTTATCTATAATTCCAGAGTGGAAGATGGTGTCAAAAGCCGTGGCACGATCTTGATAGGCTGTGTGAACCACCTTACCCTCGTCTATGGCTTTGGTGACTACTTCAAAGAAATCTATCAAGTTTAGGAGACATGATCTGCCTTTTACAAACCCTAACTGGGTGGGCTTCAGAGTTTGGAGATTACCAATGTCTTTGTTTATAAGTTCCATGATGATACATTCCATGGCCTTGCAGATCAGGCTCGTCAGGCTAATGGGGCGGTAGTTCCCGGGGTCCGTGGTACCTCCCCCCTTGTGGAGTGGGATAACTGTTGCTGTGCGCCATTCAGCAGGCCCAAAGCCGAAGGTGAGGCTATGATTAAACATGGTACTTAGGAGGGGTGCCAATTCGTTCTGTAGTTCATGTAGAACGCAGCCTGGGATGTTGTCTGGTCCCATGGATGCTGTGTTCTTGGCTTTGGAGAGTGTGGTTTTTACCTGTGCAGCTGTGATTAGAGGAACTTTGCATTCTTCCGGTATAGAGATGGATAATGGATCTATGGGATATCCTCCTAATCAACCTTATAATTTTATCAGGGAATGTAAACGGTTCCATTACCCTGCTCATAAAATATCTGCTTACTTTGTTGAATACTTTCTCTGCAACAAGACCCATCAACAGTTGCATTTTCTTACATTCTGCTTCCCTCTGGATCACTAATGTTCTGTTAATGTCAAATGTTTGCTTCTCCACAAAACCACATTAATCCATATCTGTCAATTTTGACATCACTTTTGCCATTCTTTTAGCCATTATAGACATAAACACTTTATTAACATGAAACACCAGAAACAACTTCTTGCCTTGGTTACCCTACCGATATTTTTGTGGACTTTCTATTAACTTTATAAACATGTTTGTTAATTGAAATGGACCTATGTGTAGCTGGGTCTGATGGGTCTTTACCATCTTTATTACAGCCACCACCACTTTCTTCCAGGATGTTGGTTCTTTTCCTCCTCTTAAAATATTGCTTAACAAAACCTTCCAGATCTTTATCATTTTCTTCCCTCCTAGCTTCCAAACCTCCACACGAATACCATCTGTTCCTTGGGACTTTTCCGTAGATTAGTTATACATCACCAATGTTAAGTTGTCAATCTCGCCTTCATTCTTGCTGGATGGGTTCGGAGCCGATCCTCGGCTCCGACTCGGCACTTGCTTAGCTTGAGAACTCCTTTTACCAGCTCGAGGCAACCCTATATCCCATGATGCAAGGCGGGACTACCTCAGATCTCGTTTGCCGCTTTGCAAAGAGGTCTCCTTTTTTGTCAGCTGAGGTAAGTTTGAGTTTTCAAACAGCTTTAGTCAGGGTTTATCTTCCCCTTTTTCCTATTTTTTAGTGTATAGTGTCCATACAATCACCCTATTCCCCTTATAGTAAAAATTTTTACTTTATAAAAGTTTTAAAAAATTTTCAGTTAGGCCTAGGCCTTCCTTATTAATCCCTATCTGTGTGTCTGTGTTTGGGGATTAATTTGTGTGACTGTTTTTGGTGTGTGTGTGTTTGTGTGAGTATTTTATTACTCTTTTTCCTTAGACTATGTCTAAAGAGGTAAAGGTCTCGGGCTTCAAGAAGTGTGACTCGTGCTGTCAGAAAATGTCTCTGACAGACGGTCACACTTCTTGTGTTTACTGCCTGGGGCCTTTACACCTGCAGGACTCCTGTGCTTTGTGTCACTCTTTTAGCCAGCGAGTCCTGCAGGAAAGGAGGAATAAGTTAATCCTCCGTGGCTTGCTAAAGCCGGAAGGTTCACCCACTAAACCTGGGTCCAGTAAGCCTTCCAAGCCATCCAAGGGTCAGGCTACAGCTTCCAAGCCTTCCCCGGTGGCTCCGACTCCTTCGGAGTCGAGATCGGCTCCGGCCGGAGCCGATCTTTCTCCTTCTCAGCTAGGGTCGGTTCCGATCGGTTCCGACACCCAATCTGCTGTTGCCTTGTCGGCTCCGGCTGGAGCCGACACAGTATCCAGTATCGGAGCCGAGAAGACTTCGGCTCCATCTGGAACCCATAGGACATCGGCTCCGATGACTTACTCCAAGAGGAGATCTCGGTCCCTGTCTTTGGAATCTATCCACTCGGCTCCGGGGTCTCCTCTTTTGTCGGAGCGGAGTCATCGGAGCCGATCTTCGAGATCTTCCAGGCTGTCTGACCACGATTTAGAGAGGGTGGTAAGCAGGCTGTTAAAGTCGCAGGCACTGGCCCAAATGCTCCATAGCCCGTCTCAGCAGACTTTGGCTATTGCTTCACCCCTTGAACTTCCTCCTCCGACTCCCCACAAGAGTTCGGAGCCAGAGCTTCTCAGGACAGCGACTGTTTCGGCGCCGGAACCGATACATCCTTTTTCGGCTCCGTCGTCTTCGGCTCCGATCTCCTCCTTGAGACCTTCCTTGGAGGGACCCAGTCGTCGGGTTTCCCTAGTCAGCTCCGAGGGGGCTAGTGGCATCGGACCCTTGTCCGACCCCGCTCTCCCTCTCGGGGCTTCGGCTTTGGTAAGCTCGGCACCGACATTGGCCTCGGAGCCTTCCCTCTCAGTGGAGCCGGGAATTCCTATTTCCTCGGAATGGGAATATTCCGGTCTCCCGGGGAGGGGAGCCTTTGAGATGATGAGGAGTGTCCTGGCTCCTGAGCCAGGTCAACGGTCCATCCCTCTAGCTCCTCCCTCTTCGGTGCCTGTAGACGCCTCTTGCCAGCCTCTTGCTCTCAGGCCCAGGGATCCATCGCCCCAGGTTTCCCCATTGGGAATATCTTCCTCTTCCGAAGTTTCTCCTGATCCTGCAGGGGAACCCCCTCGGAAGAGGACGTGTAAGAGGAAACACACAGACTCCCCTGAGTCTACTACATCTGATACCGACTTAGATGAGTCGGAGGGTTCCCCACGATCCCCCTCTGAGGATGTTTCCTTTTCAGACATCCTTGAGCTCCTCAAACAGAGGGGGAATTGTCCCTCCATTGACCCCTCCGAGGATGAGTCGGTATACCTGGAGGCTTTGGATCCCGACCCTCCACCTCCTGGGTGTCTCCGCCTTCGACCCACTTATGCAGGTAGTGGCTCGGAAGGCGTGGCAGCTCCAGATTCTGTGGAACCTGTCCCCAGGAGACCATCCAAGTTTATTACGGCCCCTACGGACAAACAGTTTCTTTCCAAGGCGTCTATGTGGATGCTATGGTGGTGGCGGCCACTAAGAAGGAACTGCGGATCCTTCAGTACCTGTCCATCCTCCTAACAAGGATTCTAGGACCATGGACAGGTATGGAAAGCGGATGTTTTCTTCAGCGACCTTTGCTATGCTCGCTGAACTACCTTTGTCACTTCACCAGGCTTCAAAGAGATATTCTCAAGGAACTAGGTGAAGTGGTCCAGGATCCTTCTGCTGCTGGGGCTCAAGAAAAGATTGCCTCACAGCTAGCAATCCTGAATTCCTTATCCAACTCCTCCATGCGGCTCATATCCTATGCGGCCGATGGAGCAAGCAGGGCCGCAAGCACAGGAGTGGCTCTTAGGCGCCAAGCCTGGATGCGGCTTTGTAATTTTGGACCCCTTTAAGGCGTCCTTCACCAATACCCCCTTTGATGGTTCGGCTTTGTTCGGACCTCAGGTGAAGGATACCTTGACCAGGTGTGAGCAGGACGGTAAAACTCTTTCTGCCGTTGGAGTCCATTTTCCACCCCTTCTAGACCATATCCCAAGGGTCAGAAGGGAGGGAAGATGTGGTTCCATAAAGCCCAAGGAGCTACACGGACACACGTGGTCAGTTTACCCCAGAGGCAGAGGGGTAACAATAATAGACGCCACCCTAGAGGCAGGGCGGGTCCTCAGAACCAGGGCAACAGGGAGTCTCTTCCTGAGAAGCCCTTTCAGCACCCCTGAGGTGTTGCCCGACTGTCCACCCTTGGAGGCAGTCGGGGGAAGGATTTTGCTGTACCCAGTAGCCTGGCATTCCCTTTCATAAGATATGTGGGTACAGTCGATCATATCTGAGGGTTACAAAATCCCCTTCGAAAGGTATCCCGTACCTCAACAATCCCTTCCAGACATGTCACCCGGTCAAAGGGATTTGGCAGAACAGGAGGTTTCAAAGCTCCTAGAAAAAAGAGCCGTCCAGACTGTTCCGGCAGACCAAGTAGGATCCGGCGTCTACTCGAGATTCTTTTTGGTCCCCAAAAGGACGGGAGATTGAGACCAATATTAGACCTGAGCAGTCTAAACAGATTTGTCAAGAAGGCAAGATTCCGGATGGTCACGCTTCAGTCCATTCTGCCCTTTCTGGGCAAGAACAACTGGATGTGCTCTATAGACCTTCAGGACGCGTACTATCACATAAAGATTCACAGGCGCTCCAGAAGGTTTCTCCGCTTTCGGCTAGGGACCAGTCATTACCAATTCAGAGCCCTGCCCTTTGGCCTCACTTCAGCCCCCAGAGTGTTTACCAAATGTATGGCAGTGGTCACAGCTCATCTGAGACGTCTAGGATTCCAGGTGTTTCCTTATTTAGACGACTGGCTCCTCTCTGCCACCACCAGGTGTCAGCTTCTTCAGACCAGAGACTACACTCTGCAGCTATGCAGGAGTTTGGGAATTTCAGTGAATTTGAAAATCTTCTCTGCGGCCTTGCCAATCTATCACCTTTATAGGCGCAGAATTAAACACCGTCAAAATGTTAGCCAGACTAACAGATCAAAGAATTCTGGACATCCAAAAATACGTTCGGATTTTATTGCAGAGCAGCAAAGTCAAAGCCAGGCTGATACTGAAGGTTCTAGGTCTTATGGCTGCGGCCATTGTTCTTCTACCACTGGCTCGCTTCCACATGCGTCTACTGCAGTGGATGTTATTCACTCAGTGGTCGTTCCACAGTCTTCCGATGAGGCACGAAATCTTAGTCACACAATCGTGCAGGACTCATCTGAATTGGTGGATATCTTCCCCTCTTCTTCATCAGGGCCGACCTTTTGTTCCCCCTCCTCTGGTTGCCACAGTTACTACGGATGCCTCTCTGATCGGGTGGGGGGGGCATTATCAGGGCAGGATGGTCCACGGGACGTGGCAACCCATAGAATACCATCTGCACATAAATGTCCTGGAGATGAGAGCGGTGCTTTTAAAGTTGCAAGCCCTCAACGACTTTCTTCCCGTAGGGACTATTGCAGTACAAACGGACAACATGTCCGTGGTCTGGTACATCAACAAGCAGGGCGGGACCAGGTCCTATCCGTTGTGTCGAGAAGCTCTCAGATTTTGGCAATGGGCAATCTCCTCTCATCGGTTTCTGATAGCAACGTACATCCCCGGCAGGTCCAACCTCTTGGCGGACAGGCTGAGCAGATCCATTCTCATGCCTCATGAGTGGTCTCTCAATCAATCTGTAGTGGACCAGATTTTTCTGAAGTGGGGCACACCTTGTTGCGATCTTTTTGCTACACCCCAAAACAACAAGTGCCCGATTTTTCACCCTCTTTCCCCTACCAGGCCAACCCCTGAGAGACTCTCTAACCCAGGATTGGCCCTGGGGACTTCTGTACGCTTTTCCTCCCTTTCCCTTGATTCCACAAGTCATTCAGAAAGCCACCGTTTTGAGGGCCAAGTTGATTCTCATTGCCCCTTACTGGCCTCGACAAATTTGGTTTCCGTCTCTGCATCGTCACCTCCTGGTGCAGCCCTGGCATCTGGACCCAGTTCCGGATCTCTTGATCCACCAGTCGGGTCAACAGCACCGGGCCATTCATTCTCTCAACCTCACTGCTTGGTTGCTCCACTTCCTTCCCTAGCCAGGCTTCCTATGATCTCTGATTCGGTCAGAGACATCTTAGTGGCTTCTTTAAAGTCGTCCACCAGAACCGTTTATGCTAGCAAGTGGCGACGTTTTTCCATTTGGGCAAATTCCAGGAATATTGATCCCTTTACTGCTCCTGTGCATTCTGTTTTAGATTTCCTGGCTGAGGTATTTCAGTCAGGATCTTCTTCATCTACAGTAAAAGTTCAACTGGCTGCTATTTCCAAGTATCATGTTGGCTTGCATGATCATAACATTATGTCTCATAGACTATGCAAGGCCTTTCTGAGAGGAGTTTTTCTCCTAAAGCCGCCGATAAAGCATCCTCCTCCACAATGGGATCTAAATTTAATGTTGGCATCCTTGATGTTACCTCCCTTCGAACCGTCTGCTTCATGTTCTTTGAAATTATTGACCTGGAAAACTATATTTTTACTGGCTGTCACTTCAGCAAGAAGAGTTTCCGAGATTCAAGTTCTCTGCATCCATTCCCCTTACTTGGTTTTTCACAAGGACAGGGTATCCTTAAGAACGAACCCGTCCTTTCTCCCCAAAGTTGTGTCTCAAACCAATATTAATCAATCCATAGATCTACCAGTTTTTTTCCCAAACTATTCTGACAGAGCTGAACAAAAGCTTCATTTTTTGGATGTCCATCGTCAGCTCAGGTACTATTTGCATAGAACGAAACAATTCAGGAAATCGGACCAATTATTTGTCTCCTATGCAGAAAACAGGAAAGGTCTCCCAGTGTCTAAAGTGACCTTATCCAGATGGTTGTCTTCCACCATTTCTTATGTGTACTCTCTCAGAGGCAAGCAACTACCTTCTAAACCGAAAGAACACTCAACCAGGAGTCTATCCACTTCCGCAGCCTTTCAGGATAGACTACCCATTGATACCATTTGTGCAGCAGCTACTTGGGCCACTCCTCATACCTTTGTCTCTCATTACAAGTTAGATTTGGCCTCCAGAGACAGGGCCAGTTTTGGTTCCACAGTTCTCAAGAGTCTGTTCCATTGAGCCACCCGGGATACAGGTGCTAGGGACGCGGTCCCATCCAGCAAGAATGAAGGCGAGATTGACAACTTAACATTTAGAAGTTATGTACCTACCATAACGTTCCATGTTAGTTGTCTTCTCTCGCCTTCTTTCTTGCGTCCCTCCCTCCTTCCCCCTGGCCTGGAGAGATCTTGAAGAGTTCCTATCAGGTTTTTTTCTCCTGAGCCTTCATTAGAGGACTCTTTATTATGAACTTGGGTTTCCTAAATATATTAGGTTAGTCCTTAGCAGGGTAGGTTAGCTACCAAACGAGATCTGAGGTAGTCCCGCCTTGCATCATGGGATATAGGGTTGCCTCGAGCTGGTAAAAGGAGTTCTCAAGCTAAGCAAGTGCCGAGTCGGAGCCGAGGATCGGCTCCGAACCCATCCAGCAAGAAAGAAAGTGAGAGAAGACAACTAACATGGAACATTATGGTAGGTACATAACTTCTAATTTTTATCTCATTTCCTCCTATCCTGTTAGTAATTGAGCCTCATCTACCTCTAACCTTGGCATATTTAATTCTTCCATAAACATTTCCATTTGTATATTTTCTTGATTGCTATATTTCTCTGCTTTATACAGATTTTCATACAATGTCCGAAATATTGCTAGTACCTGTATTGGGGCTGTTATCTTCCTTGCAATAGGCTCCTAAGCTTAGCAACAAACCTTTCTGCTTTCTGTTGCCCGAGTCATTGTGCTAAAAGTTTTTGTGCTCTGGAGTTATTATCAAAAAACAGTTGCTTAACAGCAGTCTTTCTAAACTCATGCATATTATTGAGATAATCCCTTGTTTTTTGCTAAGCATTCTGCAATTGCTCCTGTTCTTGTTCTGTGAGATTCCCCCTATTCCGTAAAACTTTAATCTTTATCAGTCCCTGTAATAATTCTTGTTACTTCTTAACCATATCTCTTTCTTTTATTTCCACCCTAATTTTGAACTCCACTTTTATTTTATCCCACTCCCTAATTATATTTTCAGAAGAAATTTCCATGTTCTGTAATAACTCCCATATAGTTTCCACTACCCATTCCTTAAATTCCGTTGTTTTCAGCAGATTGTGGGGAAAGTGCCAGTGTCTTGTTTTTATTTCATTACCCCACATTTTTGTTTTAGTTATTATTGGCATTTGATTTGTAATATTTATTGGATGTGTTTCAAACGTTCAATTAAATGCACATCATAAGACTTATACCGTTGAGTAGAACCTGATTGTTGGTTTCTGGAGACTTATCCTTTGAAATGTGTTTTATGACCAGTTGTGAATGTTTAACTGAGTTTCTGTGTGTCTTCCACAAACATCTGCTGTTACAGATACGTAGGACTTGCAACTATACTTTCATCATCCAGTGCCTAGCATCGGTGCAGGCCTCTTGCAGGCCAGTGTTGGCCCTTCTACTAGTTCTTCATAGCTAGTTGTTACCAGGCTTGATGTTGGGTCTCTCATTGGGGTTTGTCTCCCTTCTCTAGATTCACTTCACAACACTGGCCCTATGGTCATTCCCTAACATTAGACTTGCTGGAGAGGTGACCCTTAGCATTGGCCTCTCTGGATCATTGCTATATTAGTGTTGGATAACCATGTTATTCTTCCAATGCTGGTACAGATAGGGCCTTCAGATGTCTTCAGTAATGGTTGAATTGTATCACATAATGAATGAATATGTAGTCATTTCAGATGGTCAGTATAGAGATAACTCCTTCATTAATATTCTTTACTCCAGGGATTTGCTGGAAGGCCAGACGTCTGACTTCTGGACTAACCTCTGGTGCTTTCTTCAGATGTTCTTGTGAGTATTATCTCCTCTCCTGTCTTTTGTTGGGCAAATGTTCTGTAGAAAGGTGGATGCACTTATGCTATTGCCTCAGTTTCTTTTGCAGTCTGAAGTGTTTGGGTAGTCCACATCCATCATTTAGTATGTAGATGACTTCTGAAACCGCAAATAAGAGTCATTTTAACAAATTTAATGCTTACATTGCAGTTTTTTCATGATTGTGACTTATTATACCTATCTTGACTTTTTTAACTGAATTGACTCAAGTTTTGACCAAACATTTGAAGTCCGTAATATCCCTGGAAAAATTCTATTAAGCATGTTTAGCTAAGGCATTCCAGTGAAATATTTCTGATACTAGTACCTGCTGTGCTTAGGGAAGGGACATAATATCTACCTTTACAATAAATCTAAGTTGTTTTTATTGATCATTTATTAAACGTATATAAGGTGAAAATGGTATATAGATAGTTATCTGATGAAGTCCAGTAGATACAGACAAAATCTTCTTCTTTCAGCTTTTCCCACGCCACAGTGGAACTCTGGTCTCCTAATTGGCAGTAGATTTTTACATGCCAAGGTGCCAGCTTGACGCCCAACCTTCAACGAAGGCACGCCCTACGCATGGCTTTCGAACGCCACTTGACTGCGGGGAGGAGATGCAGACTCCACACAGCAGGTGCTTCAGCCGAGAATCGAATGGGAGAACCTCTTGCTGTGAGGCGACAATCCTACTGCTGCACCACCGAAAATATGCCATGATAAAGTTAAGCTTTTAATTGTCTTCCTTTTTATGTGAGTTTTTACTTGTTTTTAATAAATTTCTGTCTGTTCAGTTTAGAGGAGAGTCCGTTTCGATTCTATCTACACTGCACCTCCACAGTACCTATTTGTGTTTTTGGGTTTGGTGTAATTTCTTGTTATTGGTAGTTGTTTCCACAGAGTAGTTTTGTACCTATACAACCCTACTGTACAGATATTTACATAGTATTCAGGAGTAAATCTCTACAGAGTAGGACTATGACTTTTAAACTATTACTAAGCGCAGAAATGGTAGAGTCATATGTACAGGCTGGTTGTATGGCAGGTGAACTGTTGACTTCTGACATCCCACTTAAAATAAAATGGCTTGACCCAGCAAACTCTAAGTTCATGAGATGGTGGGTAGAGAGTGATGCCAAAATGACCATGTGAGCTCTGCGTAGGCCTGCTCCCATTGTTTCTGGAGAGGAACATTTTAATTCCCCCTACAACACCATGGGAATCTGAAGAGGGGTTCTCACCTGTCTTGAACAATTTGGATGAGGCAGTGGGGTGCTGTCAGCTGTTGCCACCACTTCATTATGCTGAACTCTCTAAAGTCTGAGTCAACATGTGTCCAAGGCTCCATTTTCTAGGCAGCTGTGAATATGTCTGTGATGCGCCAGTTCTTCAGAATTGCACAAAAAAGATTATTTTCTTAACATAGTAATAGACGACTCTCTTGAAAGGTTATTTAACTGGTTCCCACATCCTGGAGGGCCAGAAGTCATTATTACTCAGTGGGAGTTAGGCCTATCCCTACTTCTCAGGCATCTCAACGTTCTGTACCACCATTTTTGCAGCTTAACTACAAGAAGATTGCAGTAGAATATGTGGTGTCCTGGCAGAGAGCCATCCTCCTCCTAGTGATGCAGCCATTGATTTCAGGCAACCCTCTGTCCCTCAAGAGCAATGAGTCCTCCCATTCCAGATTTTCAGAATCAGACCTAGAGGGATAATAAATGGCATATTCATCTCTTGCCTCCTCTGTGGGTCATGATACTGATGAACTCCCCTCCAAAGGGCATTTATGTGGCGGGAGACTCTTAGTTTGATGTTAGAGTATTTCAAGTAGGTGATGAAGGAGATATCCACGTCATAAAGGAAGTATTTAGAATTGGTAGATATCGAGAAGCCATACCACTGGAAGTCCTTTCAGTTTTTTTAGATTTAGAGTATATATTTGAGTCTGCATCTGTAAATCCCAACACCCAGCAGCCTACCCACTGAAAAACTGTCTGTGAGAATCCTGCGGTAGATATGGCAGTGATTTTGTTGGAAGCATACAAATGTTTCAGATTAATGGCAGTCATTAATATTGTGCCAGATGATAGAGATCAGGATCCTGGTTATTTTTGGTAAAAAGGTTCATAACTAAGTCACCCTTACATTTGGTGTAATCAATTACAAGATGTGCATGTTACAGTACCATGGAAGAGTCCTGAAACAAATGAATAACACAATCTGAACTGTAAGCTTGTGAAACTTTTAATAAAAATACACCAAGGTTAACACTGTTATTCTTAACCTTAAATTCATCAGGTAATTCACTAATTAGTACACTTGCTTAAATAACTTTTTAAAATCACACTGCTCTAATCATTTACTCTTCAGTATAACAATTCTGAACTTCTAGAATGTATGTCCTCCTGAAAACCCACCCAAAACTTATTTATACAAACTCTGAAATCACATAGCAGTGGAGAAAGAAAACCCCACTTCCACTGCTGAAAGTAATTCTGACAAACATTGACTTGAAAATTTTGCCTTTATATCTGCATAATTATACATACTCTTCAGTGCAAGTATGGATACCTTGGACAAGGCAGAAACAGTTTGATTTAGAAAAGAGCTTTTTTTCTGTAGGAAGTGTGGTAGTAAATTCTCTCAGACTATCCATATAACAAATTATAAACTTCCACATTTGTATTTGATAATTGAGAATTCTGACAGGTAAAATGGAAGAAGAAAACATTGTCTTACCTAGGCAATTCAACAGGTTGCCTGCCTTGTCACTAGAAGAAAGGTTAATGTTCAGGATCAACATATTGCCAGCAGGCAAAGCAGTGGATATGGCTACTGATCCAAGGTGAATGAAAAGAAATGTATTAGTCTGAGGAACTTTTTAGGGACTGATGGCTAGTTATCAGGATGATTAAAGGCAGCCTTCAACACATCCTTCAAGACTGACAGCATTGGAGGGATGGGAGAGGAATGAGGAATATCCATTTGTAACCTGTTATAACATTGCCTCATTTGGGGGAACATGTGTCTGTTCCATAAAAATGCCTCATTCATCCTTACATTGGTCTGATTAGTAGAAAAGTCCTCCACAAGAGGGTAACCGTTAATATTTTCCTCATAGTCAGAGAGCTGGGCTTATGCATCTGTAGGAGAAGAAGCCCTATCTCTGTCATAATCAGAATCATCATCATACCCTCTTTCCTTAGAAATTTGTTTACAGGGGATGCCCACCTGCAGTGGCTTCTGGAAACCAGGATTTAGAACCTGTAATGCATGTCTTGCTAAGGTAAGGAAATCACCTTTCTTAAGAATACTTACTTCTTGAGATAAACAGTGTTAAATATTTTGGTTTATATATATATATATATATATATATATATATATATATATATATATATATCCCTGTGGAAGAAGACAAACTCAGAGAGGGGATGTTGTCTGCCCGGTCTAATGGTCTTTTGCCTTGGTTACCCAGTGAGGAGTCTCCTGGAGTGTCTCTCATGCCCTTATTGTACACTGGAGCAGCCAAAGAGGATGTGGCTGAAAGGACTATATTAGTGGAAGCTAGACAGGTGAGTGAGTGGTCAGAGGAACACTGGATATCAACTGCAGGTCCAAGCACCATCAGCTGAGGTGTAGGCTGAGCCTGCAACACTGACAATGGCTTCTTGGTAAGTGCTTTCTTCAGTACAGAGTTTGGAGGAGTGGAATCAGCAGGACTTGAGTAATTATGCATGCTTTAGCTGAGGAAATCTATCCCAAAAGTGATAAGCATTGATGGAGTGAGTTGGTTGGAAGGTAAGTCCTCACCAACTGTTTACAAGCAGTACACTTGCACTCACATCACTTATCCCAGCCTGTTCACAAACTAAAAGCACAAGCAATACACACATTTCCAGCCAGCACTCTGTTTAAACTCCTGAAAACACTGACAGAAAAACAAAGTGACAGGTTGTCACAAAGTGAACATAAGCGCTACACTATTGTAAGCAGCCCTGGTCATCCTAGAGTAAAAGTTTTTTAGTCAGAAAATAAAAGTTACAAGAAGTACATATTTTTCACAAAGTACACCCCAAGTAGTTAAATAACTCTAATGTCTAAAAATAGTGGCCCCTAGCAAGAAGCTTCAGATATTGGTGCAAAATACCAGGTTTCTTAAAGGGGAAATACTTTTAGATAGAAAATTATTATTTAATTTTTATTTTTATTTTTTGAAACGGCAACAGTTTCTATGTGGAGGGTTTCCTGAATGGGGACATACCTGACAGAAATAAAGTTCTTAGCTGATTGCACCTGTGAAGGCCCAGATATGCTTCCCCTCGAGAAGATAAGAAAGTACTGGAGAATTCTTCACTCTATCTGCTGATTTCTGTCCTTGGGACTACGTGGCAGTGAAAGTGAAGGTGTGAGAGTTAGCCACAGCTTTGTGAAGTTGGCCAGTTGTTTCTTGGGCAGGGAAACAATTTGTATAGCTTAAAGGCTAGTGCAGCAGAGGGAATTATGAACTTCCTCACTAGACCATGAGACTCTGCCATGGTCATCTTTGCTAGGAACAAGCAGTTCATGCTGTTAAGCATAACAAGTAACCTTCGAACTGGGAATAGTCTTTAGCCATAAGACTACACAGACATCACTGAATACTAACACAAAGAAAGAACTGTACTACATTTGCATAAGTATTAGATGGTGATTATCAGTATAGGATGTGCTTACATACAGAGATACTGACTGTGTCAGATCGCAACTTCCAACTCTGTGTAAAGGAGATGAACACATGCATACCTTTCAATATCTTTCTCCCCTATACTGCACTTACACATGTGTGTGTATGTGTGTATAACACATCTTCTGTGAGGATCATTACAGTACTCATTTCTAATTTTATATTCATGGCTTATTTTCAAATGGATCCATATTATGCTCTAACTTCCTCCCCTACATTACAAACTAAAACATTTTACTCCTACATGTACTACCATTCAAAACGTTAACAAAAACAACAGTGCACCTCCGTGAACCAGCAGTGATGGCCTTAAGTGTGACCACAAAATGAAAGTAAAGCAAGGACAAATAGAAGTATTTCCTGATTGTGCTGGAAACTTGATGCTTGAATAAGAGAAAGCTATCCACATAAGTACATACATCTCTCATGATAGTAGCTGTTTGAAGAGGAGTACCATTTATAATGTGTAAGTTGAGAACAAACTTTCTGCTAAACGCTGCTGTGCTGCACTTTTTTTCATTTAGTTTGAGGCTGTTTCTGAAACTCCAAATACATATTTTGTAGCAGTGAATTAATAGATAGCAGTGCTTAGTTAAAGTCCCCAGCAAACTTGGTCAACCACACTTTTGGGATATTGGCATGGATTTCTGCAAAATAAATGCCAGACAGGACATGGCCTGCAATTGATCCTTATGGTACTCCACTTGTTACAAATTCACATTCAGAGAGGTAATCAGCAGCTTTCATAACTTAGTGTCTCTTGGATATTCAGTTTGCAATCCAGCAGGCAATGTATGGTTTTACATAAAGCTTGCCTAATTTTTACTGATATCAGCATGGAGGATGGTGTCAAAAGCCTTGGCCATGTTGAGATAGACATTGTGCCCAGAATGACCACTGTCCATATCCTCTTTAACCTTTGCAAAGAAGCTTACTAGGTTCAGGAGCCAGGACCCATCCTTTACTAAACCAAATTGATAGTGATCTAGATCGCATTTATATCACGCTGTTGAAAGATGAAAATAGCGAACGCTATTTCATTGAACCTAAAATATCTAAACCACAAAATATCGAACATTTAGAACAGCAAATTTTTTCCCATGGAAAAAATTCGCTATTCCGAAACACATAAACACAACACACCAAACAAACAGCAATCCACACACATACACTTAATCCTACATCTAGCCCTACACTAAACTGTACATACACTACTAACTATCCACTTACCTTAACCCAAACCCTTACCCTAAGGTCCGTCACCATCACACACTCACCTGACCAGCGCCCTAATCCTAACTCACTTAACCCGCCCCTAACCCTAACTCACCTAACCCGCGCCCTAACTCTAACGTCCACACAATTGCACACTTACCTGAACCCGACCCGTAACTTTCCACCACAGCGCTGAAAATAGCGAAGCCACAGAAACAGCCAAACAAATTCTTTCCCTAGGAAAGAATTTGTTCTGCAGCTTCGCTATTTTTAGCGTTCACTGAATAGGGGTCGATATTAGAACATTCGAAGTTTTAAAACTTCGATATTCTGATATAGACCCATCTAGATCAATTAAGGTGTTCTTCATTGATCACTGTTGCAGTACCCTAAGCTATATGGGGTTATAGCCTGCCAAGGATATAACAACCAGTTAGCCTCCTAAGTTTCAGGGCATCTTCCACAAGCCTAAAATGATTGGCAGCTCAGGCTAAGCTGACTAAAAGCCAAGTCTGGACACCAAGCCCTTCAGAGCTTTACTGCTGCAAAGAGTATGCTCCTTTGATGCTTTTGAGGATAGACAGTTGACTTGTGCTGTTTCTTTGATGGGCAGTAAGTTCCCTTTGGGCGAAAACCTTCCATTATTTATTTATTGTTTATTATTAATACTTTCCTCTTCAGGAAAGTTATTTTAAATCTGGAAGTTTATGTTTTAACAGACTGTCACCAGACTGTACTTTTAAATGGGAGTGCTGTTATTTTTCCTGTCAGTTTAAAAGTTGTTTACAGTAGTTGTAAAACATTTTATCTGTGGAGACATTTTGTTTATTTACTTTGTGGGGCTGGCAAAGTGTTTTAATGGGCTTTGTACTTTCTTTCTTTTTGAAAAAAAGTGACTTAAAGACTTTTGTTTTTGACCAGCATTTTCTGCTTGTTTTCCCTGGGGAAGAGGCACCATTTTTGACTTGAGCATGGAACAGTTTATCAGTCCCATGGTCAGTCTTTCTTCCAGCCAGAAAAAGAAAAGTTAAGCAAACAGAATTTGCAATCACACCAGGCTAGCAGTTTGCCTCAGCCAAAGGTGGGTGACTCTGCTGGCCATTAGTTGTACCTCAAACCACTCATCTTTTACCCCGATCCCTCTCGTGTAGCACCTACAGCCATTATGGACTGGGGATTAGCCACATCCTCTGCTGGTGCTGAGGTCTCCTCAGTGGGCAAGCAAGAGTCACTCTTGTTGGTCCTAGGAGAGGGAACAGGGAAGCCTTCTCTGTCTTGTCAGCATGTCATCCCCATGGGTCAGAGCCAGGATGTCTAAGTGAAGACAGCAACTTTTTAGACCTCTGCAGTATTACTTTTAAATACAGAACATATATATTTTTTTAATTTCTACTACATTTTAACTGATAATAGTTCTGTCTACTGAATACTTGATTTTTATGATGTTTTATGAAACTGTTCATGTCACTTTTACTTGGAGACTGTTTTTTCTGAATGAAGATGAGTAATTCCAATCATTCTCATGCTGATACATTAATGAGGAAGGATATACAATTAGTGACATCTACCCTTTAGCAACCTTTCTTGAAAATTGATGGTTTTCAAAGTATGTAGAGAATCTAAGAGAAAACTTTTTTAAGCAAACTGAAGTTGTCAAAGAAATGCTGCAAGCAACAAACCAAATCCTTTACATGTAGAATACCTTGAATGACATAGATGACAGACTAAAAGAATAATAATCTCAGACTGACTTTTTACCAAAACATTTGCCGTATAAACAAAATAGATGATTTAAAAAACGGAGAAAGGAGGTGCAATATAAGCATTTTTGGTCTACCCGAAAAAAATGAAGGTGAGGATTTAATTTCATTTCTTAATATTTGGATCCCAGAAATATTAAGTCTTCAGGAGGGTCTTTCCTATGTATAGAAAGAGCCCACGGAGACATAGGTAAACCTATTCCATCTTCCTCATCTCTGCCAAGATCTATAGTCATTGCTGGAGAGGGCTCTCGATTTTGAGCGCAACGTTGGGGCATTGAGGAGTCAAAAGTAATGGTTTGGCTCCTTGTCCATAATCATTAGGATAGACTCCTGTGGGGCTAGTACCAGGGCACCCAATACAAAGCGGAAGCCTGGAACCATCTATCTCATGAACTCACCAGTGCCAACGGCGTCCCTCGGACTGGTGAGCAGGTCAGACACCACCACGCAGACCTGAAGAGACGTAAGGAGGATAAACTGGACCAGTGGATCCAGGAGACTCGTGGGATGGAAAATGCCCCACTACTGAGTAAGTAGCCATGGAATTAAATATGTAAGATTTGCTATTCTAGTCTATACTATGGATAGGTATGTCTCAATAGCACTTCATTTACTTCACAGCTGCAGGTGTCTGCGCTGTGAACCAGCAAGCCTATGCAGATAGGCTGCGCCACCAGGCAGGTTAGTAATTATTCTGCATCTACTGTTATATAAAATAAATGAGAGAGCCTCTAGAGAAGTGTTTTACATCTTTAATAAAGGTATAATTCATGGAGTGTGTCTTTGTCATTTTCTTTGATATGTTGTTGTACTCTTGCATTATAGAAATAGTACTGTTGTATTAAGCGCTGTTAACCCACACTTGGGTCGGCCCATGTAAAGTGGATGAAGGTGAAGGGAGTGCCAGTAGCTTTTAAGCATATTTACAGTCCTCAACTGTTGGTTCATGCCCAGCATGTACAGGTTAATCTGGCACATGAGTAGCTTGGTATTGTGTTCCCCAGATATGTCAGTGTGCTGCCAGAAATGTATGGAGCTGTTAACATATAACTGATAATTTCACCTGAACATATCTAGATAATTCTAGGAAAGTAGAGCTGTCAGTGTACCATCTCAGCAGTAGTGTGTCTGAGCATCTCACAAAATATGTAGCAGTAACATTTGCATCCCGGACAGTTTGTATGTCAGATACAGCTCATGTATATAAAGGTCAATCAAAACTCATTTCACAATTTAAGGACAATTGGGTAGTGTAGTAATACATGTAGGGGACATATAACTGCAGTTAATAGGAATGTAGTGTAAACTAGAAGGATATATAAGTTGTTAATGGAGCTATCTTTTTCCACCCTACTGTATGTGCATAAAAAATGCAATTCCACACCTCAGTGGGTATGTCTGATCTCAAAACATTTGTTGGGACCTATGTCCTATTGGTTTATAAATATCTGCATTTATTTTGATGCTTGTGCCGTGTTCAAATACCACAATATTGGTGGCCTGTTGCCATCAATTAAACCTGCATGCTGTTGTAATGTCCACTGTTGTTCTATATATGCATGTGTTATGCTTGCTGTTCAACTGTTGGAACTCTGGTGTGTTGGGTTAATGGATGGGGCTTGTCCCTGTGCAAGTGGCGCGTGGGGAGGCCACCTATCCCCCTCTGAACGGTCTGGGCTGTGGTGCATAGAGAGATCGAGCATTCTGTCGCTGATCCTCTTTGCCAGCTTGAGGCACGAGTGGTGCAACTCATGGGTGAGCCTGCCCCTCCTACGCAGCCCCCAGCACAGCCACCCCTCTCGGCTGTGAAGGTGCAGTGGGTGACTGCCCATGGGTGGGGATCTCAGTTCCACTGTTACCATCTGTGGGCTCATGGGCTTGCGATTTCCAAACATCCTTCCCCGTCAAAGGTGTTCACCCACCACATGTGTCATATTCTACCCCTGTATGCGTTTTGTTTGTTTTGTCTGTTTACCTCCCTAACCTCCCTCCCCAAATATACCTACTTCCACTACCCCACATTCCACTCTCACCTGAAAAAAAGGGACAATCTGCTCCCAAAAAAAAAGTACGCCCCATACATAGCTGCCCATTTTGCACACATGTCCGTTGGACACACAAAATGTAATTTAATTGGCAGTACAACATACTTTGTTGTCCTCATCCCTCTCTCAGGGGTGGAATGTTTCATATTTCCCTCCAAATTTATTGTATATGCACAGCTGTTGCTGTTAAAGAAATGGGCAGCTATAGACCTTCCCTACACCCGTCCTGCACATCCCGAGCTATTTTCCCTACTGTCTTTCCCTTTCTATGCCCCTTTTTCACCACTTTCCTATCTCCCCATTTTCTTTTCTTTCAAAGAAATGAGTGCGGGGGTTAGCGGGAGTAAGCACTTTTAAGCAGTAGTTAGCAGGTTTGCGCGAGTGTGCGCTTGTTTGCGCTTAGCTAAGCATTGCTAAGCATCGCGCAAACCCGCCCAAACCCGCTTACAACTGCTTAAAAGTGCCTTAGTCACTCTGTATGTGAGGGCCCTTGTTCTGCTCAGCAGCAAAATAAAACACCTCTGTCAGTTTCTAACCCAGGACCTTGTACACACTACACTGCATGAAGTACCACTAAGCCATGGTAGATATACAAGTTGGTGCTGAAATAAATATATCATGCATCAGAGTGACTAAATGTAAAGGAAAAATAAGAATGCCATAACACACAATTTGTTCTGTGGATCTTTACCAGCAGTTGTTGTGGAATTGCATTACATGACTGTGATAACAGAAGCAGCCATTCTAGCAGGAAATAATGTTACAGCAGCACTTTACAACTCCCACACAGTATCATAGCAGGGCAAACACTGGCATATCTGATTAGGGCAGAGGCCATACCTCCCAACTGTGCCTAATTTTCAGGGATGTTCCTGATTTTGAAACAAATTTTAGCTGCGTCTCTCTGAATCCCTCTGAAAAGTACTGACGGCCAGAAAGCTGGTGAATTACACTTAATGAATAATGACAATAAGTAAGAGTTAGACACTGCTTGTACTTCAGAAAAGGTGTATTAATCCATATGCTCTGGTTCTCTCAAAATCTCAACTTAATGGCACTAATATTTTAAAGGTGTACCTCACTTTTCCCTACTTTTCCCTGAGTCTGTTCAAATATGTTCCTGAGTGGAGGCCTGGCAGAGGCAGAAACACACAGGCATATCAGCTTTTCTGCTGTTACACACTGTGCAAATAGCTTTGGAAGGAGTTCCGGAAGTATACCCTTATGTAGGAGTACAACACTGAAATACAAAAGGATGTAGCCATGTACTGGTAGCAACCAACTGTAACAATGTCATTGTTCCAGTGCTGAAAAGACCGGTGTCGTGAACAGACAAAGAATAACAGGCTAACCTCTGGCTACCATGTGGATAAGTCCACAGTTGAGAGCTATGCAGACAGACCACTTGCCTTGATAAACTAACAGGTACACAGCAACCCTTTAAGTCCAGCAAGATAAAATTCACACAATAATACACAATGCTCTCTGTACTTCTGCACCCCTACCCAAATGTAGAATATACCTGTGTATTCATGGTCTGCCAAGGATGTAGGTAGGCATACTCAGTACTGAAATTTGTCCAGTTTTCTTGAGCAACCTGTGCTAATGTTAACACTAAAAAAGCACAAACTGTTCAGAAGTGAGTAAATTAATATTCACAGTATAGCAGTTCACAAACAATTCATGTGCCAAAGGAATACATCTCAATAACTAGTTTTGTATGGCAGTTAATTGTACAATTAGAAAATAAAGTACATACTCCCATGTATCTTGGGTTAGCATTTTGAGGGGTGAGTACAATTCTACACTGACAAGTGTGTACTGGAAGCAGCAACATTCAGTTCTGAGTACAACATTTAAATCACTGGCTACAGCCCTGGCTTCAGATATAAGAACCGTACCAACCTTCTGCCTTAAACAACGATGTCCACAGCAAACAAGCATGATCCCCATCTTGGAAAGCTGAAAGGGCCATACCTACCCGAGTTAGCAATTTATAGCATTGGGTTGCTATGACAGTGATTACTGCAATTACCACACAGCAGGTTTCATGCAATTAGCAAATGGTGGCCACCAATTGGTGCAGAGGCCATCACATGCACATGTGCAAATACCTATAAAAGCAGGCTGTAATTGCTGTCAACAAACTCAATCACTCTATTGCAGAGACTGACAGAAAGAGAGAGAGAGAGAGACAGTGAAAAGCAAAAAGAAAAAGAAATAATACCAACTCATACAAAGGAAAGGTATGTAACAGATATATATTTACTGGCATGTAGTAGATGCTTTTGAAGAGTACTCTACGTAATGTGAACCAGTCATATGTGGCAGCAGTACGTATCTATGCACAGATGTCCTGATAACTACTGCCATGGACAATGCAGTGTGTACCTGTGGGCAGTGGGACATAACTGTGAAATGTGTAGCTCAGCATTAAATGTCAAACATCTGATCCGTGTTATCTGTGTTTTGTACAGTAGTGTGGCCAATGGCTGTTTGGGGGATTAGCGCAAACATTTATATAAACATGGGTGTGACAGAGTAGCACATGCATGATAATCATATTAAAGTGTAGCTTAGCATTGGCAACTGCTGTGCCAGGCTAGTATTTGGAGCTATATATACCCCCTCTAATGTTACTGTGTGTTCACATGTGACACCTGTTCATGTTGCAGCAAGGCCCAACAGTTCAGCTGTGAAGTCCAGGGACTTACAACAGTGTGGACTTTGTGTGTGTATGGCACACACATACGGAGATATATATATATTAACATCTGTATATGTGCATAGAGCAAGGGACATATTACATCTGTTTGTGAAGGGTGGACATATATATGTTGGTGAAGGTTATGTGCATATTTGTATGTATGTTTTATTGTGTGACAAACAAGACAGCATACAGTGCTGGTATATGATATGTGGTGGTTAAACACTGTGGGTGTTTTGTTCAGTTTGCAATGTTGCAGCCATTGAGGCCTGCTAAAGCTACCTGGGCTGTGAACGCTTTCGGTGCATTTCTCACAAGCCTGTGCGATATTATTACATTACTGTATACCTCACATCCTTTGTATAATTGATATTCCCACCATGAAAGGTGGACTGTATATGTGCCTATATGTATATGTACACCAATGGATGTGTATATGTATGTGTGTGTATATATGTATAATATATAATATTAATAGAGAGATGTGCAATATACCTGAGTGTGTGCCTTTAAAATAATGAGCATGGTTTGGCGCCAAATACAGTTTAAATTTCAGAGACTGTTTCTAAATGTTATGTTCTGCGGAAGTCTGCAATCGGCAGATGAAAGCGCTTAACTTTTGATTTTATCGTTTTTGTGTGTGTTTTCATGTGAAGTACATTGTCGTGTTGCTGTCTAGCAATAAAGTGTTTATAGTGGACTACAGTGGATCTGCGAAGCCTTTATTGCCGTTTTCCAGCTAGTCGGCTTTTGAGTAAAGAGTCTTTTTTCACTACTTTGATTTCCCAGTTGCTGCTGCAGGCATGGCTGGTATCGGTGAGGACACGCAGACAAGCCCTGATAGGAATGAACTGATTCAGTTACGAGCGGAAGTAACTGGTCTCCATGCTGAGATGAAAAAATTAGCGAACATGTTTCAAAGCTTAATGGAAGCGACCAAACCAGCATTAGACAAGCAAACGGAGCCGGTAAACCATCACAATGTGAGCGCGCATTGCTGTTCTAAAAAAGAAATTGTATTAACTGTTGGTACGAGTGTGGATACTGATATACCAAATGGCCAGCTTAGTCCAGAGAATTGCATATCAGACACTCGGCGTGAGTCTTTGGAAATGATTCAAACCGAAGACAAGTTTATATTGTCTCCAGACAAAGACTTTACTTTTGATTTCAGTATGCTGCACGATCGCTTGGACTTGGAGAGAAAAGGGGCCAAACCTAAGGCACATACAGTGCTAAAAACATACGCAATGGCAGGAAGTAAAGATATGGGCACAACAAAAGGTACTTTTTCAAAAAAGAATGTTTCAAGCCCTAATAAGAATAGTTTTCCTAAAGAGACTTTAGATAAGATGAGTAGTAGGAATAAAGAAGTTATAAATGACAATGATGTATTTAACCAATTTTTAAACAATGATTATGATTTTAATTCTGTTTATCAAACACCACGCCCTCAAGTGGTAAGCACAAGTAATTCCCTTAAAGAAATGATTTATAACTTTGGTAAAAAGTTAACACTTATTAGGAATTTAAAGGTTGACAATGCGTATTTAAATAAATGTATAAGTATTCAAGTAGTTCCTAAGGGAATTAGATTTTTTAAATTACCCATGGGATTGGTATATAATGACCAAGTCAAGTATGAATTTAATAATTTGTTTGATGAATTTGGGTTTAAATATATGAATCTATTAATGCAACATAATGATGAGAAAATGTCAACTCTCATTCATGAAGTGGAAATAATTAATCACAGTATATTATTACATAATGAATTCAATTCATGGAAGGAACTGTACAATAAGCAATTTTATCTAGCTGACAAACAGGCACAGAGTGTATTTAATAGAAAACATGGCAAGCTAGATAGGGATGTGGAAGCATACAGGGCCAATAAATCATATATTTGGCCTCAAGAAAGGAAGTCCACACATACAGACAGGAAGTACAGTGAGAGAGAAATAAGAGATGAACATAAAGAAAATTTTCAGGGAGGAAGATTTCATCCCAATTTCAAGAAAAATCCATTTCATTACAACAAATTCAACAAGAAATTTTAAATGATGAAGAAATAGTGGAGAATGTTTCATGTGAAAGGGAAGTTACAAGTGAAAATGACAAATTATTTCCAGGTGAAACTCTATTAGATCAGGCACAGAATTCTAAGCAGATTATGAGTACTTTTAAATGATTTTAATGTGTTTAATTATTCAGATTTTATTGTTAAAGAAGAATTTTACAATTTGTTAGCCAAAGGCATGAAGTTCATACCCAATTCTAGTTTTAGACTAGTCGACAGTATAAAAGATGTTAAGTAGTTCTGCAGAAAGTTGAATTTAGCTTTGCAATTTAATACAATTGAACAAGACAGATCCCATTTAGAAGGGACGTTAAAGAAAAAGAGTAGTTATATTCCAATCAGTAACCCCATTGTTAGTCATTATGAGAATTTGGTTTGTAATGACATTTACAAATTTAACAAGTATGTTATAAGAAATAAACAACAGTGTCATGTAGTCAAGGACAATTTAAGTATAGAAGAAAGAGAATGTTTGAATAAATTAATTAAGAATCCTGACATCAGAATAATGAAACCAGACAAGGGGGGAGGGGTGGTCATTTATCCGAATCATGAATATAAAGCTGCTATACACAAAATTTTATATGAATCAGGAAATTATGAAGTTATATCTTTGAATCAAGCACACATAGGATATAGACGTATAGATTTATCCATTGAAGAATATTTATTAGATAATAGAATTACTAAGGAAGTGTATGATTTCATACGGATAGAATTTCCTATGATGGCACATATAGTGGGCATTCCCAAGGTCCACAAATCAATTTTACATCCACCCTTCAGACCCATCATTTCTGGATCTAAATCCAAAACTTTCAATATTGGTTACACTATTGACAGATGGGTCAAAAATATATATAATAACATTCCACACTTGATGATAGACTCATGGGATTTTTTAAGTAAATTAACACCATTGGTGTGTAATGCAGAATATATTTTTGTGACGATAGATGTCTGTGATTTGTTTTCATGTATTCCGAAAGAAGAAGGTTTAGACTATTTTTGTAATAGTCTGAGAACATATTCTAATTTAAGTTGGGATAGAATTGTTCTTATTTTAGATATGATGTCACTGATTTTGGACCATAACTACATATCATTTGAAGGAGAAATTTTTAGACAGAACAAAGGTGTGGCAATGGGTGCATCTTGTGCACCCATTTTTGCCAATTTAGTCATGCTAGACTGGGAGAATACATATGTGTTTAATAGTGTATATAAAGACAATATAATGTTTTATGCTAGATTTTTAGACTATATTTTTGTTTTATGGAAGAGTGATAAGGAAGAAATAGTGAAGTTTATAGAATATATCAATACTACAACAGAGTTTTTAAAGTTTACTTTCAATATTAGTGAAAGTGGTATTTCGTATTTGGACACCTTTATATATAAGACGGCAGATGGTTTTGCATCCAAGGTGCACAGAAAAGAAACTTTTTCTAATGACTACATATATTACAGCAGTAATCACCCTAGACACATATTTAAAAATATTGTCAAAGGCCAATGTATAAGAGGAGCCAGAATGTCCTCTACGAAAATAGATATGGAAAATGAGATGAATCTTATTTATCAATTATTTAAGGATAGGGGTTATCCCAAAGAATTATTGGAAGATACTATTAAGTTTGTTAGTTCCCAATGGAATCAAAAATACATACCCTTAATGGGCAAACATGATGTTAAACAAATCAGAATCAAGGAAAATATATTTAAGGAAGGAAGAGTATGTGTGTTAACTTATTCCCCACATGTCAATTATATTAAGGAGATAGTGATGAGATATTGGGATATTATTACAGTTACAGAAGCCACTAGAGAAAAGTTAGGTTTATTGCCGACTATCGTATATAGGACAGCACCTAACATTAAGAAACTATTAGAGAAGGCCGGTAGTCAAGGAAAGAATGAGAAGAATATAGGAACATATACTAAGAAATGTGGAAATTGTAAACAATGCCAATACATCAATACTTCACCATATATAAAGTTAGAAGATGTGAATCACACCAAAATTAAGAGTAGGGGAGGATGTTGTTATACAAAACAGGTGGTGTACTTAGCTAAATGTAAATCTTGCCCAGCTTTCTACATCAGAAAGACTGAGAGGCAACTGAAAAAGCGGATATATGAACATTATTATAGGATTAAAATTAAAGATCCAAAAAATGCCTTGTACAGACACATTAAAGAGGTAGGAGAACAACATTTTTTCACTTTCACAATTATTGATCAGGAGTATTTGAATCCAATAGGAGGAGACTGGAAAAATAAATTAGCTTGTAAGGAGAGTAAGTGGCAGATGTTAGTAGATGCCACCAGAACCCCAGGACTCAATGACTTTATAAGTATAAAACCCTTCCTTAAAATGTGATTCATCAGTACCACATACAATGTACATTTTAGGATATTAAGGGTAATATTTAATATACAAATTTTATATGAATAGGTTTATCACATATAGACACATGTATTCAATGTAATGAGGTTATGTAGTTATCAGACAAGGTATATTTTATGAATATTTATATATTTAAATATTTAAAGATTTTATTTTATTATATTTATTTAATTATTTATTTATTATATATTCATATTTATATATTTATTAATTGTAAGTTTCACTAACATGGAGAAGTCAGAAATTGTAATTATAATATCCACTTGTATTTTTAAGTCATATAATTATATACAATATTTATACATTATTTATACATTATTTAATATTAATAGAGAGATGTGCAATATACCTGAGTGTGTGCCTTTAAAATAATGAGCATGGTTTGGCGCCAAATACAGTTTAAATTTCAGAGACTGTTTCTAAATGTTATGTTCTGAGGAAGTCTGCAATCGGCAGATGAAAACGCTTAACTTTTGATTTTATCGTTTTTGTGTGTGTTTTCATGTGAAGTACATTGTCGTGTTGCTGTCTAGCAATAAAGTGTTTATAGTGGACTACAGTGGATCTGCGAAGCCTTTATTGCCATTTTCCAGCTAGTCGGCTTTTGAGTAAAGAGTCTTTTTTCACTACATATATATATATATATATATATGCACACCGAGAGGGAGAGTCATATATACTCATACACACCCACATCTACTTGTTGCAATAGATTCTATGTAAAGTTGACTGAGTGTGATGGTCATTGTGTTGGTGAATATGTCAAAGGTGTGTATTTGTGGGATAGCTTAGCATGAAACTGTTTCTGTCAAGGTATTATGGGTCCTTGCTTTGATCCCAGCAAAAGCTGTGTATGCTGTTGCTAGGCAGATAAAGCATTATGGCATACAGTTTGATGTAGTCCCTTGGTGTTAACTGGGGTGTGTCATTGGAAGCTAAAGCACTACATGTATGCTTATTGATTGGCACTGATGTTGAATCCAAATCCTGTATGTACTGTAGTACTACTTGAAGCTCTGGGCCTAAACAGCAAAGTATGGTGTATGTCCACATTGCTTGTAACCACTGTTTTGTGTGGCCCCTGTAGTCATCACAGATTATATTCCTCAAGCTTAAGGTTTTGTAAGTACTGACACACAGTACTGTATGGTACACACGTAAAGCTTATCTGGGTTGCCATACCTTTGTGTCTTGTAATTATGTCTGATGTGTGTGTGGGTATGTCTGTAACATGTCCTCTGTCATATGTGTGTTACAACATATAACTGCGTATCTAGCAACATTTATAGTTTACTACAGCAGTATGCCACCTATATTCACAATTGTGCACATATTTTGGCCACGGGTTTGCCATCAACAAGTTGCGTGGTAATATGGTAATATTGTAACTGGACCTTACAAACATTGCGATGGATGACATATTTCTTTATGCATTGGCTTGATCTTTATCTGCTGTGGCTAGGTGGTGCATTGTGTTGCATACGGTGTGCCAGATACTCTTGTATAGTCTTGTATAGTGAGTTTATTTTGTTGCTGTGCAGAACATGGTTTATTATATAGAGCGTGCCATGCACTTTCAAGCAGTTGTGGGGTGAGCACTGATAAGTGGTAGTGAAAGTGTTTAATCTCAGTCAGCTAATAGGTTGCTATATATGGCAGTTCAGTGATATCTGTACTGTATAATGTCAGATGTGTCATATTACTTGCTCATACATATTTTTTTCTTTGTCCTCCAAGGATCATGGCACACCATAGAAATCCTAGCTACAGTAGTGCTGAAGATGAG